>NW_027632436.1:2110395-2370488 GCF_902686455.1 Sciurus vulgaris
AAAGTGAAGAAAATATTACGTGCATATTATGGGTGAAAAAATGGAAGTACTGAGAAATTGAGCAATTTTCTGATGGTCTTGCAAATAGTTTGTATGGATGTCTGTGCTTGTTTTTTTTTTGGTACCAATGATTGAACTCAGAGGTGCTCAACAACTAAGCCACATCTCCAGCCCTTTTTTATATTTTACATAGAGACAAGGTGTTGTTGAGTTTCTTAAGTCTTCAATAAGTTATATATAGTCACAATGTTTTCCTACACCATTTATGGAAAAGATTCTCCTTTTCCCACTGACATGGCATGTTTGCCAAAGCTTGCTTGACCATTTAGGTGTGAGTTTGCTTGTGAGTTTCCTCTATCTTTACTTGGTCTCATTTTCCTTATACACTGTGATGTTTGCTAAGCTCTGAAATAAGCTTGGAACGAGGTAGTGCTCTTCCTCCAACTTCTTTTTGCTGGTTTGACTCTTGTATACTCTTTACTCTTTTACTCCATTTTAGACTCAGTTTTTCCACAAGACATGCTGGGGTTGTGTTTACACATACAATAAATTAATAACTCAGTGTAAGAAATAATTGAGATTTTAAAAAATATTGAATCTTTTTATATATGACCATGACATATCACTCAATTTATTTAGGTCATTTAAATTTCTCTTAGTATTGTTCTCTTAGTATTGTTTTATGTGCACAGTGTTCCAGGTATATGTCTTGAATTAATTTTTAGTATCTTTGTTTTATTTGTTTATTTATTCTTTAATATATATTGAGCTTGGGATCTAACCCAGTAACTCATACATGCTAACAAAGCTCTCCAAAACCCAGCCATTGAGTAATTTTGGTCAAAACTATTTTGATTTTTTTTTTTTTTGCATTGAATAGGACAGAAAGATAGCCAGCAAGCAGCATGATTTTTTACAATAGCAAATGTAGTAAAGTAACAGATTCCTCTGAAGAGAAGGGGCCCAGAGTCAGAGCCTGGAATCCTATAGGAAAGTACTGACTTCTTCTTTTCAAATGTTTTGGGCCCTCCTCCTTTTCTATCTCCTCTGACTCCAGCTCTCTTTTATTTGTTGTTGCTTCCAATTCCCATGCCTACACATCTGTTTTAGTCTTTCTGTTGGGTCTCTGCTCATGTCCATGGGCACATTTGTCAGCTAGAAATTTGGCCTCATTGGCTTATGCTCTGTGTTCTCTCACTGTCTGCCCTGCCTTTGGCATCCTCCTTTGCCATCCTGTTCTTATTGCCCACACCGTTCTAAATCTCCCTCAGGTTTTTATATTAATGTTTCTTTGATGGGTTGTGAAACTTATTCATAAGTACTCACACATTTTGTTACCTGTTGTAAATGGTGGTATATTAAAGTTCAATTTCTGCTGAGTGCAAAGAGCCAAGGCTGCATTCCCAGCTACTCAGGAGGATGATGACATAAGTAAAAGCCAGTCTGGAAAATTTAAAATAAAATTAAAGGCGACTGAATTTGTGAGTGTCCCTGGATTTGATCCTCAGAACAACCAAAAATGATATTTTCACAATATATTTACAATATAGAAGTGCAACTGACTTAAAATAATTTTTGCAGTGACATTAATTTTCACTTTTGTATAACTTTTATCTGCACAATTTGTCCATTGAATTGTTTTAATCTTTAATCAGTAAAAATATTCTAATTATTAAGGAATTTTTGGAAACAGATAAAATGAAAGAACAAAGTTATAATGTTATAATTTTTATTTTTAAAATACATTTTTCTTGGACTTAAAACTCCAATATTTTCAAACATTTGATAACCATATTATTTGTTTTTTAAAAATATTTTATTTTGGAGTAGGTAAAAATTTATGTGCAGTTATAAGAAATAAATAAGAAATGTATAATTCACTCCATTTCTCCTAATGATAAACCACCTTGTCTAACTAGTGTACTGGCACAATTAATAAGTTGGACTCAGTGTGCTCCAGTTTAAGCCTAGATTCACCAGGGTTACATGTACTGGCATGTGTGCATGCTTCTGCAATTTTTCCATATATGACTCTTCACATGCAGATTATCATTCAAGATTCAGATTTATATCATAAGCATCCCTTGCAAAGACTTTTGTGTAAATTGGTATTATTTCCTCCTTAAATTATTTGTAAAGTCTGTACATAGTGATGGATGCCTGTAATGCCAGGTATTCAGCAATGTGTGTTAATGAATTACACATCATTGTGTATTCTGTCAGTAGATTCTTCCATGTTATTGCTCAGTTGTATTCTGTGTCAAGGACAAGCAGCCCTTCATTGGTCACCATCAAGTTTATGAGGATATTTTCAGTTTGGTGGGTGCTTATAAATCTAGTTGTGGCATATTTATATCAGTATATTTGTGGAACTGTTTCCATTTCCTTGGGATGGATGCCAAGGTGAACCACTGCTGGGACCCATGTGTAGTTGCTTAAGAAAGTGTCAAAGTATTTTTAAAGGTGTTGTCTAATTTTTCATTCCCACCAACAGTATGTAAAGAGATCTAGTTTCTGTGCCTTTTCACCGGAGTTTGTTTTATTTCACTCTGACAGATATGGGTTAGTTTCTCACTGAGGTTTTCATTTTATGTTTGACGTGGCTAATGAAAATTATTCATGTCTTTACTTTCCCTCCTTTCTTGAATGAGTACAGTTGATCTCCCTATAGATCTTGTATTCCATATTATGTTAAAGTGATTTCTTCCTTGTACAAGATTTTTGGTAGAATATTCTATATAGACAGTTGTGTTGATGCTGGACACAGCTTTCTTTTCCTTTGTAAGGCCCCCAAAAAGGAAACCCCAACTCTGTCCCATGGATGGATGGCAACCCCAATCAACCGCAGGAGGCGTCACTTGATGCAAACCGCAAGAGGTGTTTATTCCAGCGCGCTGGGACCCAACTCAAGGAGTCGAGTCCCTAGCAGAAAATCTTGTAGGTTTATAAAGGCAGAAACCACACATCGGGAGGGGTCACACATGAAAGGGGGAAAAGGGGGAACAAAGCTGCCGGGAAATTTCAAAGGGGGTCTGGGTTTGCTGACAAAATGTTTCACAATGTTTTACAACAGGCTGTAGATTCTGGTCAATAGTTTCTGGTAATCCTACTGTTTGAGCACTATCTGGCTATCAGGCTCAATTTACTCTTTTACTCTCTGTTTGGGAACAGAGAACAGCTTTAAGGGCTTTGTTCCCATTACTGGGAGGGAAACCTTAGGGAGTTGAGATAAAACAGACAGCTTAAAAAAATGTCCATTCTTTCACCTTCAGAGTTTGGTTTTATTTACTTTTCTTTATTGAACTTGATAAAATTTCCAGAACTTTCCTTTTATTTTTAGTGCGATGTGTTTTCATTATGAGTTGTATCAAATTGTGTCCAATCCTTTGTTTTGCATCTACTAGAAAATTATTGATTTAAAAAGACTGATCCATCTTTACATTCCTAGGAAAATTCTCACTTGGTCAAGATGTACTATCCATATTTTATATTGCCAAGATCAATTTGTTAAAAATTTTAGAGGTTTTGCACATATCTTCTTCAGGTATGTTGATTTATAGTTAAGAAAATCTGGGCACATTTGTACACATCTGGCATCTCAGGTGCCCTGGAGGCTAAGAACAGAAGAATTGCAAGTTCAAGGCCAAAATCAGCAATTTAGTGAGGACTTCTCTTAAATTAAAAACTGCTAGGGGTGAAACTAAATGGTACAGCACTCGCCTACCATGTGTCATGCACTAGGTTTAATTTGCACTCTAATAAAAGAAAACTTTAAAAAAGTAAACCCACTTGAGCCTAGACTTAATGGAAATATTTCAGTCAATTCAAATTATTTAATAGATACAGAGCTATTCAGTTAATGTCTTTCTCATGTAAGATTTTGTATTTCTAGTCTTTTAGGAAATGTGTTTATTTTATCAATGTCATTGAATTTGTAGGCCTAAAGTTGTTTGTAATCTTTTTTTATTTCTGTATTCTAAACATTCATAGGATCTCTAGTGATATTATGGTTGCACATTCTAAATGTATTCTCTTGTAAGCAGAGCTTAGTTTGTATATTTAGAATCCTTTTAATTTTATTGAGAGTTTTGTGGATTAGACTAAGGTTTTGCCATGAAAGTGTTCTTCCTCATACCCTGGAAACCAGTAAATTTTGTCCTGTTGTTTTGGTGGAATGTTCCACAGATTAAATTAGGTCAAGTTTATAAATGTTAAAATCTATATCCTTACAAATTTTCTGTTTCCTTTTAATTGAGTGAATTGTTGAGATCTCAAAAAATAATTGTGTTATTTTTCCACTTTTTTCTTTTTCTGGTACTGGGGATTGAACTGAACCATATTCCCAGCCCAATTTTACATTTTATTTAGAGATGGGATCTCACTGAGTTGCTTAGCACCTTGCCATTGCTGAGGCTGACTTTGAATCATGATCCTACTGCCTCTGCCTCCCAAGCTACTGAGATTATAGGTTTCCTCTTTATTTTTGTATTTTTTTTTTTACTTCATATATTTGGCAGTCTTTAGGAGCACAATGTTTAAGATCATTTTGTGCTCTTATGGATTGAACCCTTTCTTAAATAACCTTCGTTATTCCTGATATGATGGTATCTACCTATAAGTCTATTTTGCCCCATAAAAAGTTTTCAAGAGCAGTATCCCTAATAATAGGACTGAGTGACATTATTATATACGTCCTGACCTAATACAAGTGTGGGTACGTATTACATTGTCACTTAGTGCATGTGACAGCTCTGACCTTGAGCGCACATTCTCTATATTTAGGGATGGTTCCAGCACCCTCATGTGTTCACATCGTACCCTCCAGATCTCTCATCCAGTGGTGTTGTTCCCAGCTTATAGATGATGAGATATTCAGGTGGGACATTCCTTGCCCATTGGAGGGCCCCTGATGGAGATCCCAGAATCTGACTTCAAATCTCTGTCAGTCACTTTGACCTACTCACAGTGCCCTTCCTGAGGTGGTGAGCTGTGGGTTCATGATGTCTACCCTTGTTTGAAGTACATATTTTTTTCAGAAGAGAAGGTCTCAGAGGCATACTTTAATGCTTGCTTTTCTTCTCTGCTGAAGGTCTCATTTGAGCTCATCTTGGTAAGCAATGAGGAGCAGAAGCCAATTAACTGACTGAAGTGCTACTTGGCTGACCTTTGCATTTGACCTTTGCCAGCCAACAGTGCCCTTTCCCATAGACATCACTTGCATTGTCCTTGGAGTTTTTGCATGTTTACTGGATAAGGGACTTTTTCTGTGGAGTTACTGAGCTGCCTTTCTTCCAATCAAGCCACCAAAACTCCTTTTGTGACTTCTCTGTCACCATAGGCTTACACAGGGGTTTATATTATTGCCAGCACTTAGAATATCAGTGTTCATGATTCACAGCACCTTTCACCCTGTGTGCACTGGGTGGGATGTCCCCATGCATACACAAAGAACTAAGCTGCAGTGGGATCTGTCTCCATCCAAGGTCACTCATCTAGGAAGAAGAAGACCAGAGTAGGACCCAGGTCTTCTAAGTCCACATTCATTACTTGGAGCATGCTCACTCCTGCTTTATTTGGGATCATAGAATAGTCAACCCTCCCAGGATGCCCTACACCAATCCTTCTGTAGGACTGCTGTGTCCTGTGCTGCATCTAAGTTTATTTTATTTTTTATCAAGTGAACTTTTAAACATTCATGAAAACATGATGAGATACATTTTCATGTACAGTAGTGTTCAGTACTTCTGGATTGTATGTTTAACCATTTAAACATGTAATACTAAAACATAAGAATGCTTCATTTTTGCATTTTACTTACTATTGTACCTTTGTGTTTAATAGTTTTCTTGAATCAAAATTCAGATAAATGCCACACACTGTCATTTGTTGAGCAGTATGTTTATTTATCCTTCTCTTTTCCCTTCTTGTTTATTAATTTTGGTACAAAGAATTGACCCTAGGGGTGCTTAACCACTGAGCAACATCTGCAGCACGTTTTATTGTTTGAGACAGGGACTTGCTAATTTTTTCGGGGCCTTATTAAGTTTCTAAGGCTCACTTTGTTTTGTTTTCTCTTGGCTTTGATTTTGGTTTTGGTTTTCAAAAGTGATGTATTATATTAATATTTTAAAGGGCAAAAACTGGGTGTTATCATCCTCACTATTCTAAAACTACTAATTCTCTGCTGAACTCCTCCTAGAGGTAAGTCTTAAGTGGTGGGAACAGAAATTTTCTTGTAGTAATAACATTAATAGGTCACTTTTGTTGGCAACAGCTGGTACTAGGGTGTGCATAAACAACCATTTGTCTTGGACACAAAATTCTTGGGGCTAAGGCTGATGTTGAAATTGCAATTAATAAAAAAATTTGCCACCTTTCTTCCTCAGCATCCTAAATTAGGTTGCTCAGATTACATGTGAGTTTTTAATTTATTTCATGTATAATTTATAACATACATGTGGTTTTGAGATGTATATTCATACATCTCAAATATATATATATATATATTCATGTAATCTTGTGAAATACTTCTTTCTGGAAAAATCTCTTTTTTGGTAGCAGATCCTGAGTCATTATGTCCACTGGGAAATGTTTCTACCCCCTACTCTATCCCAGACCACATGTCTTTTAAGAAATGTTTATGAAATGTGGACTTTTTTATTCATGCAGACTTGGTCACTGAGAAGCCAAGGACTTTTTTGTCTGGTGTGTAGTTTGATGGGGTGTTCAAACTTGATGGTCACCAATGGAGCTGAGAGTGTCTTCAAAGATTTGTGCTTTGTTTTCTCAGGTATGTATTGGGAACAGAGGCCTGTAAAGTACATTTATTCTCTTTACAAAGAATGAGGTTGCTGACTGACCATTTGATGAAAGAAAAAATATCACAGCACTGAAGTGGAACAGGATTTTCAAGGAGTTATTTCAAGGAACCCTGAAGATACATTTAGCATTTTACAGTAAGTTGTTTGTGTGTGTGTGTGTGTGTGTGTGTGTGTGTGTGTGTGTGTGTGTGTACATCTGAGTCTGAGAGAGAGAAGCAAACCAACATTTCAATATACCCAAACATTAAGACATGAGACTTAAGTAATGTGGCTTTGAGTTATGCATTTTACAAAATCAGATTAAGATGGCCACAAAAGTCTTCCAGGCTGAAGATGAAACTACTTGAAACTAATTTGTGCATTTGGCTTTGTTGATTACAGGGGAAATAAGAAGAGTGGAGTTCAGCCTTCATATGAGGGCACAGTCATAGACACCATAAAAATCAAAATATTTGGTATTCTGGGTTAATATTTGGTGGCAGGCCAGCCCACCTTTCTTCCCAGAACCTTTCTCCTTTGATTCCTTTTCTGGCCATCTAGCCAACCTGTCATCCCTGATGAGCATGCAGCTCTCTTGAGCCTACATTCTTCTAAGTTGTCTTTGCCTGTCCAGATCTGTCATGAGGTCCTCAGTGATTTTTCTCATGAGTCTGTCAGTTCTGGTCCCAGACCCTCCCTCTTCATTCTACCCTCATCTCATTCCACTGTCACCTCTAGTCACTTTCATCTTTGGAAATCTTTTGTTTTGGATGATACTGGCCATAGTATTTGGGCTGTGAGTTCAGGGGTCCCTAAGCTCTAGCCTGAGCCCCACCACATGGAAGTTGTATAAGCTCATTTCCTTTCCTTGCTGTGTTTTTTATCAGTAAGAGAAAATAGGTGATGATGGGACCTGCCTTGTGGAGGTGATAAGTTGGCAGCCTGCAGTGTGGGAATGTGCAGTGTGCATGGAAGCATGACAACACTGCTTTCTGCTGTAACCATGACAGCTAACACCACTATTGTTAATTGAGAACCCAGCATTCCAGCATTGGTAGAAAGAGGTCATGGGCCTTGGGTTTATGAAGGGTTTGGCACGTGAAAAAATGGAGCAATATGGCCAGTGACCACCTCTACAAAGCTTATTGTACACTGAAACCTGGTGGGTAGTGTCCACTAGCATTTATAGGAACACCACATGAGGGCAGAAGAGACAAGCTGAAGGTCAAAGAGAAAAAAAGGCAAAACTTAGCCACATGCTATAGCCTCTGGCAGAAGGGCCTTGTTCTACCTCCTATGTACTATAAGCTTTTCCTTTCCAGTTGGTCACAAAAGGCCATTTTTTAATTATTGTTTTTATCATTCAATGGGAGAAATGCACTATTCACAAAGATCAATAGCTTTAATAGGTGTGCTTTTTGGGGACAGATGTGGAATCATGATGAGTATCAATAGTAAATACTGTTAGTGCCTATCATGATATAAGGACTTTTGAAAGAAAAAACATTCACTTCTTTTCAAAGATTTTCAATTTTTTAATGTATTATTTAGATGTAGATGGACACAATACCTTTATTTATGTGGTGCTGAGAATTAAACACAGTGCTTCACACATGCTAGGAAAGCTCTTTACCACTGAGCCACATCCCAGCCTTGAAATGTTCACTTTTATTTGAAAGGGGTGCATTTTCTTCTTCACACCAAATCCCCATCTTCCTCAAAACTCTGAACAAGAAATCAAACCTGGCATTCAACTTGTCCAAGCACTGAGGCTGGTAGGAATTGTAGTCACATAGCACTACTAAACTCAGTCCAATGTCAAAGAACTAGTTAGACTGTTTTAGATTGTTGGAATATTCTGATTAAAAAACTTTCTTTACACTAATTAATCTAGAATTCACCTCCCTACAACTTCTATCCACTTGTCTCATCTCTACTCTCTGAAGAAAGGATCAATGAATTTCTTTCTTTGATATAATTTGGGAACTACTTATATCTGTGGGTGGAGAAAAAGTTAAAGTACATGTCAAGAGCCAACATAATCTAACATTAAATGTCAAGTGGAAATAGTGCCTTGTCACCAATCCTATGAAACACAACCTGTCCTTAAGTTTACAGTGCACCAATCAGAACACTGCCTCTCCATTACACATGGGGAAAAGGCAATTTTATCAGACATTACATGATCACTGTCAGATGCATCAGAAACAACCATGTATATTTAGTTTTTCCTGTGTACACATATGTAGATTGATTTATGGAACCCACTTCTCTCACCTTTATGGTGGGATGAGCTGGGAATGCTAGAAGAGGTGAAAATAAAGGGCTCAGAGAAAGTGAAAGGAGTGGAGAGGTAGCTGCAAAGAAGGGAATGGATCCCTTTCTTTCAGATGGGGAGCACGGGAGCTCCACTGACACTCATCCTCCTCCCCCAACTGGTAGAAGGATGGTGTCTGCAGGCAGTCTGAGGCACCCCAGTTGACAGCTCTGGTAGCCCCACTGGCTGTTGAAGGAGGAGTGAGGGGTGTAGGGTAGGCAGCAGGAGTGGGGGTGTTTGGAATGGGAGAGCCATGAGAAGGAGTGGCAGGACTGGGTAGGGAGGAGAAAGTGGCCAGCAGTGTGGCAGAGCTAGGAGTCTTGTTGCTCTATTGATTAACCCAATGAAATCCTTTATGACATATTAGACATTTCTGATTGGACTGCTTTTGTAACCCTTTTTTTAAATCTTACAGTACTTTTGAAGATTGCCAGGATTTTTACAATTGTAACAAAGTTTATGGGGGAGTTGAAAGCATCAGCAAGTAAAGCTGCTTTATTGAGTTTCAGTTGCGATATTTTGGCATGCCTTTATTAAATCAGAAAGTGCAGTATCCACTTTATGGCAAATAGATCTTATTACTTACTTACAACCTTGGTTGGCATTTACATAAGTCAGTTGTTTAGTCAGAATATTGGCAGCTTCAAAATTGTCTACTTGTCTTTCAATAACTTTACTGGTTAAGAAAATTAAAACAAGGCTCTCCTGTGACTTGTCCAATTACAGCAAAGGACTTGGAAGGATTCCACATGTCTGGGATCCTCCTCCATACTTTACAAACTAAGGTTCTAATACAGCAATGGCAGCTGTTGGCAACTGAGCTTATTGTTGTAATGTTCTTCTTAGTCCCTTGCCAATCAAGTCATCATAATCAATATTAACATTGCCTTGAGCATTATCCTCAGCTTGAACACAGGCTAAATCAGAATATTCTTGTAAAAACACTGTATTTTGGGCAGGAGATGTAACCATTTTCACCAAAGGTTTCCAATCACTTGGAACCAAGGCATAACCCTTACCCAGCACCTCTACCATATTAAGAGTGAAAATTACTATTTTTTCCACTCTCCAACACCGTCCTTTTTTAATTTTTTAAACACAGCAGAAGGCAATTGTTCACATTCTGACTGATTAGGATTATTTAATCTAATAGTGCAGAGAGTCGAAGTATGAGTTTCTCCCTCTGCAGTTGCCTGCCTGTGACATTCAGATAAATGAGACTACTGGGGGAGGAAAAGGAGGAGGGAGAAGAGTAGGAATTCAAGGAGATGGCTGAGAAAAATGTTCAGCCTTAGAGACTAGTGGAGATGCTTGTAGCTCTGTCAAGGCTATTTTTGAGATAGGATCTCGACAAAAATACCAAGCATGTAACACAGGTACAGGAGCCCTTGGCTCCTCATGCAATATTTTACCTATATATTCCCAATTTTTGGGTCTTAAGGACCCACTCTTCTGATTACATGGACAGTAAAAATCTATTTCAGATAGAAAAGCAGCAAGATTAGAATTACTTACAGTATGTTTAGCATTACAAAGCAAATAAAGTTCAGCTCTATGATGACATTGAGTGTCAGACAGTGAATTCCCCATAACTTACTAGTGGGATCAGTACCAACCAATGAATGATGCACATCAAAGCCAGTTTCAGGCAGTAAGCTATCCCCTTTTCCCATCAGCACATCCAGAAGTGTCCCTGTTCAGCACCCCAACTGTAAAGGTTAATTGAGGTCCAGCTAAAAGGATTAAGGGAAGAGCTAATAAAGAGGCAAGCAAATAGGATGGTGAAGAGGAAGAAGTGGTTTCTGTGGAAAAGCCAGTCTAGTTTATTATCTATTCCAGGTTCATATCAAGTCACTAAGGTTATATAGTACAGTTAGCTTTGCACATATGCGGATCATATAACTTGCTTGCTTCTCAGAGTCCAATAGTATCAAAGGTTATTATAATAAGAAAATGTCTCCAGGCCTCAAGGACAGAGGAAAAGCAGAGCATTCCCAAGTCATTCAAATAGCACCTTTTGTCCTGAGGAGTTTGCTGAAATCAAAGAACTCTCACTCCTCTGTACAATGACTGACCTGAAATCCCTTCTTTTTTCTGCTGTATGATATCTGCAATGTGAAAAAACTGTGGCAGTATGAAGTGAGACAAAATAATCTACTTTTGGACACTTTTTGGTTGGAGCTTTCTGCTTTCATTCAGCATATAATTTCTTCTAATTTTGGGCCTAAGGAGAAATATTATAAGGGAATTTTATCCCTCAACACTAGCATGTGAAGAGATAGACTAGACACTTTAAGTCACTG
The DNA here is from genome assembly GCF_902686455.1 of Sciurus vulgaris. NCBI lineage: Eukaryota > Metazoa > Chordata > Mammalia > Rodentia > Sciuridae > Sciurus > Sciurus vulgaris. Next base: position 2,121,816 of record NW_027632436.1, read on the forward strand.
ATATCAGGGAACCCATAGCTCTCAAACCTATAATGTGGCTACTGTGAACTGAGGTATGATGGAGAGAGTCAAACTTGAGGGTGTAGTTCCAAAAGCACATGTACTTCATTCATAGTATTTTATAAGCCACATAAAGGTAATATTCTCAAAAGGTTGTTATGTAATTAATATCAATTTCAACTCTATTTATGCTATCAGTGTGAATACTAGAAATATTTAAAATACTCTTGTGCCTTAGGTATTGTTTTCATTGGATATTAATGCTTTAAAGGGTTGTTTCCCATTCACAGTTTAGTCTGTCTCCTAACAAGAACAGAGAGCAGAAAAGTTAAATAAACTTTTATAGTAATTGCCATTATATTATTTTTATTCATGAATAATATACTAGCATATATAATCCATAAACAGAAATGGCATTGTACAGCAGGTTAAATGCAAATGTTTCACTGGTAGGACTAGATCCCACTTCTAGAAGGAAATATAGCCTTAAAATAGCAGCAGGCTGAGTCTCAGGTGTGCAATTCCCAGACCACAAAGAAAAAAAAAATTAAGCTGCACACAATCACCTGTAATTCTGGCCTTATTCTTGTCTGGATTGGATATTATCCACTGTCAATCACACAGAAGTCTCCTTGGACTCAGACTTAAGAGCATGGCCTGAATTCCCATCCAATCAGGAGCACTTAGATCTGTCCAATGCTGTGAACTGCCAGGGAGTTTGAAACGGGTTTCCACTGGCTTCTCTGTTTCTGCTGAGTCCAGCATATCTGCCTTTCAGCTCTAAGCTTCACTCTCCTGCTTTGGAGACTCAGGTTGATCCACTGTGCAGGGGTTGAAGATCGCTAGGGACAAATACTGCCTCCTGAGACCCCAGAAATGGTGAGTGGGCAGTGACATGATGAGTCTGGGGAGGCAGGCTGATGGAATGACAGGACTGGCTGATGCAGGAACAGGAGCTAGCAAACTGGAACTCTGTGCAGTCTCTGGACTCCGCAGGCCTGAGCCCTCCTGTGGGGTAGTGTATCCTCAGTCCTGCTGGCCATCCAGATGGGGAGCACATCAGTGGCAGAGACCCCTCATGGCCTTTCTTATCCTTGCAGGGCATCCTCCACCCATACCTCAAATACTCTCTGGCAAGTGTGTGCCTGTGGCCCAGCATCTTCCTGGTGCTGGTGATTAATAAGTGGGCCCATTATCATGATCAAATCTCCACATGCCATTTTTCTTGCAGGAAAGCATCTGTGGTCTATAGGAACCTCACTTCCTTCTGAGCTAGTTAATTTTTAATTTTACTTACTTCTTTACTTTTATATTTATTGTGTTGATAGAAGCTGAACCTCAGGATATTTTACTACTGATATATATCCCTAGTACTCCTTATTTTGTATTTTGAGACAGAGTTTAGATTAGTTGGTGAGATTGGATTTGTAATGGTTTGATTTTTGTAGAATATTCTATTTTAATTAACTGTATAATTTTTTTTCAAAATGTGTATTTAGTTTTTATTGTGATTCCTTGATTATTATAATAGTATAGTTTCACAATATACATGAATGTACTCCTTTTTCTCTTATAATTGAAAAATTTCTTAGCTAAAATTATGTGTAATTTTGTGAATGAATTTTAGAACTTCATAATTTGGTTTCTTATTTCATTAAATGTAAAATGTGAATGTTTTATAATTGCATTATACATAATACTTGGGTTCATTTTGACATAATCATAGAAACATGGAATATGGTTTGCTCCATTTTATTACCCAGTAGTTTCTCTTTCCCTCTCCTTTTGTCATTTCCTCTTTTTCTTTTATTTATAGTTTTATAATTTAATGCTTTATAGATACATAAAAGTAGGATTTACTCTGATATATTTATATAGGTACATAACAATTTTACTGAGATATATTGTAGGTTGATTTAGGAGAAAATTTTCTTCTTTGTAATGATGAGTTTTATCATCTGCACATGAGATGTGTAAGTGAGTGTGTTATTTGCTTACAATATTTATTTTCTCACAAGTTAAATATTTTTCTAAACACGTATACATGTGAAAAAAATCATGAATATTGCACATGCATAAAACTTGAACATGGTATTGTATATTTCTTGAACTGGACATAATATAGCTAAAGATGTGAGTGGCTCCTAGTAACAATTTTTCCTACAGATTATTTTTTTATGTCTTCCAAGATGCACATGCATTTGAACCATGCCCCTGGGTTTGTATGGTTGGTGTTTGGATGAGTTCTGTTGTGTTCTTACATGTTATCATGGTCACATATGCTGTAATTTCTAAAGTCTCTGTGACAGTGAGCATCATATATCTTCATTAGCAAGAGTTTCCACAAATGATAATAAACTCCTCCTGAGTTTATGAATATTCATTTGCTTTATATCACCATCAATATTATAGTTTGTCTATGGTACAATTTTATTTTATATTTCTCTAAATATTTCTAATATTTCTTTAGATTTTGAAATATTTATGTTTATTGAGCACTTGGATATAAATATTCCCTGTATTAATTGGCAGCTCAGGGCATTTGCCTGTGATTTTTTTTTTTTTTGTGATTTCTGTCTTCAAGATAAAAAATGTATTCAAGAAGGCAGATAAAGTTGGATTTCAAGAAAATAAAAGATTTTGCTTCTAATTAATAAAAAAACTCACATTTTATACCCCTGAGCTTGTATTGTAAGTATTTTGTATATTTTGTATTTGGAGGTTATTTCAAATAAAATCTAGGGCTTCTCTTAGAAAATTCTAACAGGAAATATAAATAAGGAAAATCACACTTTTCTATGTATTCAGAAAAGTGAATATATCTACTAAAAATCATTGGTTAAGTAAATTCTTGAATGACACATTCACTAAACATCCACTCCTCTTCCTTAAAGATTTTTTTATAATGTTTTTGACAGTGAATCATGCATTCTCTTTTCTGGAATTTGGACACAAAATCATATAGGATAAGTTTGGAAAATCCTGGATATATGCATTATAATTAATTATTTTCTAAATGATATTGAGTAGAGATAGCAACAAAAGGACATATATTTTTGGAAATAATTACATATTTTTTCTTCAAAAGTTCTCATGAGCATTTTAGATTTATTTCTTTTCTGAGTCATATTCAGACTCTGAGCCTCTGATGTGCTTTTCTGCACCCTGTAATCTTCTAGCAATAACTTGAAGGAATCTAGGTTGATAGCTCAGTTTCTGAAGTTACTTAACATGAAAGATGGAAAAAAAAATACATTTGTTCTGCTCTTGGGATGTCTTCCCTAGTTACTCTATTCAAAATGGAGAGAAAATAATATTTCTCCAGACACATCCTCTATATCAGGAGCAAATCAAACTTTGAGGAGCTTTGAAGGAATTTCATACAGTTCTGCCTCTGGGTAGTTATCTCTGTGCAGCTGAATTTCATTTAATATCCAGAAACTTGTGTTTTCTCATCTCTAAAATGGGAATAATTTTAGAGGTCACAGATGAATCGTGATCTTCATGGAGGTTAGTAATACATGTATGTGCTGTGGCCACAGCTGACAAAGCACCTGGGAAACACTGTGTAGATACTGATTGTTTAACCATTATCTGCCACTCCCATAAATTTTTTTCAAAAGCTTATAATAACCTTTTCACTGTAGGCATGAATGCCATCCACAATTTCAACATAAAATGTTGCATCTTCCTTGTCTAAATTCCAAATTTGAATTATCTGATGGTTAAAGGTGGTACAACTAATTGTGTTTCTTGGAGTGCTTTTACTCTGTGTCCCAATTAAAAAGTTGTCTGTCCCATGCCTCTATCACCCATGTTCAACTATGTTTAGAAAATGATCTGGATATCTGTATTTTTTTCTGGTTTGTAAAGGAGGGTTGAAATTACTTCTGGCTGGTGTCATTACTTGTTATAAACTGAACCAGGATTTTCTCAGATTCTAGAAAGGGAGGCCCATAAACAACCAGGTAATTAAAAGCTTTTGTTTACATGAAATATATGAGCATATTTTATGTATACATATAGGTTCAGACAAGTCTCTTTCCTGCTTTTCTTTTAGGTGAGGAATACAATGCCTTACCTGTATTTCTTCTTAGGTCCAAAAAACAGGAGAGACACTGCCCTGAGTGAAAGCAGGGAGCTCTAAGTAGAAAGCTTCCAGAGGTAGGTTTTCTCCCTCAAAATGCTGGCCATAGTCTATTCCATTCCAGATACGAGAAAGCAAGCAAAATATATTGATAATTATATATATGCACACACACAATCGTAGAAACGCTGCTTTTTTGAATAAGTGCCACTAATCAAATTCTAAAACAATAAGAAAAGTTGTATGAGTTGTATGGTGTAGTGTAGGTTTTTGGACTCTTCAATAAGACACTTTTTTTTTTTTTTTTTAAACTGGGGATTGAACCAGAGCACTTAACCACTGAGACATCTTCATCACTTTTTCATATTTTGTTTAGTGGCAAGTTATTGCTAAGTTGCTTAGGCTGGTTTTGAACTTGCAGTCCACCTACCTCAGCTTTACAAGCTGCTGGGATTAGAGGTGTGTTCCACCATTCCTGGCAAAAAAAAAAAAAAAAAAAATTATCTTGATTCCAAGCTCACTTGTTTATTTAGTGACTTTCATTGTAGGATGGAAAAATATCATAAACTGGCAATTAGGTCTAAAGCCAAAATGCAAGATAAGTAGTTGATTTTAGTCCTGAATCCTCATTGGCCTTTCAAAACCATGAGACCAAGGAGATAGGTCCCAATCATAAATCTATTTTTTAAACTTTTTCTTTAGTCAAAAATGTTAAAAGGGGGATAGGTATGTATGATACAAATTTCAGCTCCTATTCTCCACCTGAAACTATTCCACTTGGAGACAAAAATGTGTGAGATAATTTATTTTCATTACAAATCATACACTAAAAATCTGTATTATTTTACTTGATACATAGACAACAGTCAAAGAATTTTACTCCTCTAATAGGTTTCAAATTATGGGAACTACATAATCTATTTAATTATCAAATTAAAACTATCACATGTAACTATCAATGTCAAAATTAAAATCAAATATGTGTAATAGTTATTTGATGCATACATGTGCATTTATGCAGTCACACACACAGGTAGATTATATAGCTATAGTGTGTTAGCATGAGACATGTGGAGGATACAGAGGGCAAAACATTTGTTGTTGCTGCCATGTACCTCCTTCTCTGACCCAGACTGTAAGGGTGGGACCCTTCCTTCAGCAGCCATCATCACCACCATTCATTCTCAGAAGATGGTCTAGATCACCGTACCTTCTCTGTCTCCTAAAGCAGGGCCTTGAAATGGAAAAGTAACATTTCAAAGACTTGTTAACAAAAATAGATTTTACTTTCAAGGTTACTTGTAAGGCAAGGAAAGGAATAAAGGAGAAGGTGTGCTTGTCACTCCCAGTTCCATAGCAAAAAACATACCAGGAATTTTATATGAATATGTGATTCTCCTCCTGAGCCACTGGGATTTCAGGTATGTGGCACCATGCCTGACTCAGATAATACCTTTAAAACCTGCAAAAATTACAATTCATCTCACAGAATTCATTTCAGTACTAATTCTTCAGTTCCTTTCAACATACTGTTATTAAGAAGTTGAACTCTTGTTCTCAAAAGGATTAAGGCAATAATTTTTACCCCTTCAGATGGCATGAGGGTATTCAAATATACAAAATGTAATTTTGTTTTCTTTTTTTTATTTCATTTTATTTTATTTTATTTTTTCTTGATTATGCATATTTATTTTTATTTTTATTTTTTAACTTATTTTTATTGTAAACAAATGGAATACATGTTGTTTCTGTTTGTACATGGAGTAACAGCATATCATTTGCATATTCATACATTTACATAAAGTAATGATGTTTGATTCATTCCATTATTTTTTCCTTCCCCCCACCCATCCCACCTCTCTTTTCACTCTATACAGTCCCTCCTTGTTTGGAAGATCTATCTAGTGGTGACAGCAGTGTGTTAAAGTCACCCAGAATTATTGTGTTGTGGTCTATGTGATTGTTGAAATTGAGAAGGATTTGTTTGATGTGCAGGGATGCACCATTGTTTGGGGCATAAATATTTACTATCTTTATGTCTTCATGATTTATGGTTCCCTTAAGCAGTATGAAATGTCCTTCTTTATCCCTTCTGACTAACTTTGGCTTGAAGTCCACTTTATCTGATATAAGGATGGAAACCCCCACTTTTTTCTGGGTTCTTATGTGTGGTAGGCTTTTTCCCATCCTTTCACCTTTAGTCTGTGGATGTCTTTGTCTATGAGATGAGTCTCTTGCAGGCAGCATATTGTTGGGTCTTTCTTTTTAATCCATTCTGCCAGTCTATGTCTTTTGATGATGAGTTTAAGCCATTAACATTCAGGGTTACTATTGAGAAATGATTTGTAGTCCCAGTCATTTGGCTTATTTTTGGTTTTTAATTTGGCTTGGTTTCTCCTTTGAGTGGTTCTTTCTCTAAGGTAGTTCCTTGTTTTGTTGACTTACATTGTTGTTTTTCATTTCCTCCTCTTGAAATATTTTGTTGAGAACATTCCATAGTGCAGGCTTTGTATTTGTAAATTCTTTTAATTTTTGTTTATCATGGAAGGATTTTATTTCATCTTCAAATCTGAAGGTTAGTTTTGCTGGGTATAGGATTCTTGGTTGGCAACCATGTTCTTTCAGAGCTTGAAATATGTTGGTCCAGACCCTTCTAGCTTTTAGAGTCTGGGTTGAGAGGTCAGCTGCTATATGTATTGGTGTCCCCCTATATGTAATCTGATGCTTTTCTCTCATGGCCTTCAAAATCCTATCTTTATTTTGAATGTTAGGCATTTTCATTATAATGTGCCTTGGTGTGGATCTGTTGTGATTCTGTGCATTTGGTGTTCTGTAAGCCTCTTATGTTTGATTTTCCATTTCATTCTTCAGGTTTGGAAAATTTTCTGATATTATTTCATTGAATAGGTTGTTCATTCCTTTGGTTTGTAACTCTGTGCCTTCCTCAATCCCAATAATTCTTAAATTTGGTCTTTTCATGATGTCCAATAGTTCTTGGAGATTCTGTTCATGATTTCTTATCATCTTCTCTGCTTGGGCAATTTTATTTTCAAGATTAAATATTTTGTCTTCATTGTCTGAGGTTCTGTCTTCCAAGTGGTCTAGTCTGTTGGTTTTGCTTTCCATTGAGTTTTTTATTTGTTTTATTGTTTCCTTCATTTCAAGGATTTCCATTTTTTTTTTTTGAGAATCTCTATCTCTTTGTTGAAATGATCTTTTGCTTCCTGCAGGTGCTCTTTCAGCTCATTGGTATTATCATTCATTGCCTGCATTTGCTCTCTTAATCTCATCCTTTGCTTCATGAATCATCTTAATCATGTATAATCTGAAGTCCTTTTCTGATATTTCTTCTAACATACTGTCATTGGATTCTATTACTATAGACTCTAGATTTGTTTGGATAATTTTCTTCCCTTGTATTTTCATGTTGTTCATGTATCTTCCCCTTTAGCAGTGCAGATCTGGGGTATTGCAGATTTCCCCCTATAGGCTTATAGTGGCCCTATAGGTTTTCCAAAATCCTTTCTTTAAGGGGAGATCAATATTAGCAGTGCCCAAATCAGATACTATGCAATCCTAGACCAAATAGCCCCTATGGGGACAATAACAAAATTGTCATAATAAACAAAATGTGTTCAAATATTATCTTTGGCAAAACAAACAGGTTTGAAATAAGGTCTGCAGTTTCTAATGGAGGACAAAGGATGCAGAGAAAGGTAGAAGGTGGCTGTTAATGGGATAAGAAAATAATATACAAAAGTTCTAGATAGTAGAAAGGGTGAGAGTGTAATCAAAAGAAATCAGATGTTAGCATTCAAAAAGGGGAGAAAGAGACTCTGAGGGAACAGGTAAACAAAAGGAAAAGAAAGCAAGAAAAGTAAAGAAATAAAAACTTAATTTTTTTAAAAAAGGAGAAGAAAATCTACTGTATAACAGTCATATAATAATGAAACCTCCCAGTGTTCAGTAGCCTGATGCATGAGAGATACCTGACAATGAGCTTCAAGCCTCCAGCAGGCATTGCAGGATGGGATTTCCCCCACTCAAAGATCGGAGCTACAGCTTCCAGGATTATCCAAGATAATTGCTCTGGCTTTGAAATGTGTTGGCAAATGGGGGGCTGCAGCTCAGGGGTGGACGTGGTCAGCTGGAGGTCCTGGAGATGGGATGCAATTGGTCCAGCAGGGGTTCTGGAGGTGTGGTATGTTTGGTGTGGTTGTGGGATCCTGGAGGCTGGGTGCAATCAGTCGATCTGGGGTCCCGGTGATAGGGTGCAATCAGTTCGTCTGGGGGTCCTGGTGACAGGGAGCATTCAGTCGATGTGAGGGCCCCAGAGGCAGGGAGTGCTTGGTTGGGCTGAGGGATCCTGGAGATGGGGCTCAGTCAATCTGGCCAGGGGTCCTATGGGGCCTGGCTGTTGTCTCAAAATGGCAGCAGCCACGTGTAATCAAACCTGCAGGTACTGTAACAGTGAACTTCCAGACAGCAGCAGGTAGCTGGTGCTCCACTGGCAGTTGGCAGTTTGCTGACTGTTGTCGGACGTTCGGGAGGTGAATCTCATGCGTTGGGCGATGGATAGGAGTAAGGCAGTCATGGACAGGTGACAGGCAGGCAAATGGTGGATGATATACGCCTGGAAGTGTGCAATCTGCTCTCAAAAAAGGCGTCTATATGCTGGCAGACTGCAGGTAATCACAGCAGACAAATGGGTAAACACTAGGGGTTGGATAAACAGCAAAAACTGCCTCACCAAGAAACAGATATCCTCCGCTTGAAACTGGCTTTATGGAGTGACAAGGAATGCAGCCTCCCTCTAGTCCACCATCTTGGGGATCCTTCTAATTTTGCTTTCTTAATGTTGATTGAACTAACAGCAGAATAATTCCACCATTGTCCCTATCTTTGTTGGAAACACTCAAAAAAGTAATAATATAGAAGAATTATATAGAATATAATATTGCCTGATTCCCAGGCAATATGTTCCAAGACCCTCAAAGGATTTCTGAAAACATGAACACTACCAAATACCTCAACAGTGATTTTTTTCTAGGTATCTGCATTGTTACCACAGAGTACTAAAGTTAATCCACCTTCGTGTTTTATGCACTGGTGCCTCCTTTGCATCACTATTCCATATGTTTGGGACCATTATTAAGTAAAATACTCTTATTTGATCCCAAACATGTGATACTCCAAGAATCTGATAACACACAGGTAGTATATACAGTATGGAAACACTGGACCAAGGTATGGTTTATGTCAGGGGGATGAAAGACTTCCTCCTGAGAGGCTGAGTAGTGTCCCCAAGGTCCCATGCTGTGACATATGAGAGCCAGGATTTGAACCCAGGCAGTCTGATTTCCAAGTTCACATTCTTAGCTACCTTTTTGATCATTACCTCGTTCCAATATTACTAGTTATAAAATTCTAAAGATGTTAAGAATAGTGAGATAGCAAAATTGTGCTAAATCAGTGACATTTTCCATGAACAATTCAGAAATAGTATTTTTGTTAAATTTAATCACTAGATACTATTAAAAATTCATGACTTCCACAATTATTTTTTATTCAAAATATCAAAGAAAGAACTAAATTGTACTCAGGACATTTACAATTTATTCAAAGTGTAATGGATGAAGATCAAGCACTAAATAAGTAGAAAGTCCACTCACAAAAAAGGATCAGAGAGGAGGCAAAAGCAAGTTGCCAATGCTTCCATTCTCTTCAAATTTAATTAGCATGAGTATTGTTTCACATTTATTTATACACATAAAATTCTTAAATTTAACTGAAAATTAACTCACTAAGTTTAATCCTTATACAGCAGCTTCAGACCAGATTATGATTTCTCTTTATTTGTCCATTTTAAAATTAAGAAAAAGATAATAAAAATATTGAGTGACTTAGTTATTCAAAGCACCTGACATAATAGATTTTTAGATAGAATGCCCAATTCTAAAAGCACAGAAAAATAATAATTTAAATCATTAATCAGGCAATAATTGTTTCTCAGTGATTTTATAGAATGAAAGATAGGTGCTAAAAAGACCATGAGCATAGTCTTCATAAAGGTGATTTCCTAAATACAAAAATAACTCAGCATAGGCCATTCTCAAAATTGATTCATACAATAAGTTATGGACCTCAACTATAAAAATGTACACATTGCACATATCACCAGAGGACATAAGTTATCTCTCAGATATAATAATTTACCTGTTCTAATAATGGGCAAGTCTAGATGGAAGAAAGAACGATCCATCCTTTCAAAAGCTAAGAAAGTTCTAAGGATGCCTCATCATTTATAAACTTCCAAGGTAAAACAGCACAATACCATCAGCAAGCACTAAAACCAAGCATTAAAACATGAAGAAAGATCATTGTGGGTGAAGCATGAACTAGTGCTTCATTGGTTTTCTGATCCTAATCTTACTAATCTGTCCACAACACATTTTTCCCCAGGGAGTTTTCCAATTTCCAATAACTTTATTGAAGGTAAAGCTGGACCTCTTCCCAACCAGGCTGTAGAGCTGAGTATGTTATATTCAGGTTTTACTGAAAGATGATGAATGCTCTAAAGAAAGGCTTCCCAGGCCCCTGCTCTCTTATTGCTTTTCTTCCCCATGCTTCTCAAACTCTGCCTCTACTTTGCTTATCTCTTATTCATTTCTTTTATACTGAATTCACTTTCTATTGACTCAAGTCTCCTCAACAAAGCTGGAATTAGCTGAAAAGTCTGCTTCCTGGTCGCTGCATGCCACCAGGCTCCCCTGATGACTCCTCCCCATTACACACTTGTGGTATCATATTGTAGATTATTGGAGCTTGCATCTTTTCTCGCTAGACTCTCCCCCTGGAAGAATTAATCCACTAACATTGTTTCAAGTACTCCCTCCACAATGATGAATTCCATTTCTGCTTATCCAGTTCCAGTTTTCCTGTGAGCTCCAGACCTGTGTGTATGCAAATGTTCAATCTTTCGGCCTAGGGTTTTCATATGTTTCAAACCCAATTGAATCCTGCTTTCTTAACTATAAAGAAAAATGTTTACCAAAAAGCTCAAATCAGGCCCTGACTCCACTTTATACTCAACCCATCTTCAAGACCTGACATTCTCCTCCTGACATTTTTTTATTTGTCCACTTTACTTCATTTCTTCTCCCCTTTTTTATCCAAGGCTTCCAGTGCCAATGGACAGGACATGTGCAGAAGCTTACCAAGTATTCTCTTCCAATTTGACCCTTGCTTTCCTTTATTCAAAGAGCAGCCAGGTCTTCTTAAGCCAAATTAGATCATAGCACTGCACCTGGGAAAATCCAAACATGTTTCCCAAAAAAGACCCAGGTGACTACAACACTGCTCCCCTCACATGTACCACCCTCCTGTTAGCAGTGTAGCCATTCTGGCTTTCTTTCAGGCCTTGGAACTCACCAGATTTCTGCTGACCTTACCTCCAAATGCTGTGCCCAATATTTATCCCCATCTCTTTTTGTCACTGGGTCCTCTTTCAAATTTTGGTTTAAATGTTTTATCCTTGGACAGGGCTTCTCTGATCCTGTCCTGATAAAAGAAACCAGTAGAATGTGGCAAAAAGGAGACATCTGACAAATACCTGTTGAAAGAAAGAGTGTTCTTTCATTACTGCAAAGAATTCAGGCCAGAAAATCACCAATAAAATTACTCAGTAAAGTATAATTATGCTCAGCAAAAGATAAGAGGAAAGAAAAAGAGAGCTGACTTAAGATAATGAATGTTGTCAAAATGCCATGCACTGTATATTACTTATGTATTAAGTGTTAATGGACAAATTATTAAGACAAAGCTTCATGATTTCTGGAGCTAGAGAAGAGTTAAAAATGGGAATGACAACAAGTGTGTACACGGTTTTCTTTCAGAGTAAAGGAAAATTTCTGATTGACAGTGGTTTAGGTGCACAAACTGTGGATGTGATAATGCCCTAGAACTGTAACTGGACACTTCACAAATGAATTTCATGGTGGGTAGATAACACCTCAATAAAGTTTTTTTTTTCTTTAATACAAGAGTACATGAGATGAACTGCTGTGGGACAGATGCAGCCCACTTCACTAGACCACAAGCCCTAACGAGTGATGTCTTTTTATTGATCTATAGAACCTAGTACAGAGGTGAGACTTACAAACTGAATAAGCACTACTGGATACTAGGGACCATCTTTGAAGCTAATAATCCAGTCATTAGACGTAGCTAGGCTTTGGTCACTCTGATTACAGCAAAGCATGAGCCTTCATGAGAAATGATTTAACAGGTATGAAATTTGGTAATTCAAAAAACAATAAGACTTTTCTCCAGTATAAATTCTCTGATGATGAATAGGTGTGAGTTTGCATTGAATGCTTTAGCACATTCTTTACATTGGTATGGCTTCTTTCCACTATGAATTGTCTGATGGCAAATAAGGTGTGATTTTTCATTGAAACTTTTTTCATATGCTATACTTTTATAGGGTTTTTCTCCAATATAAATTCTCTACTGGTGAATAAGACCTGATTTTTGATAATATGATTTGTGATATTCATTCTCACTTAACTTTTCCATATTGTCCCGTGTTGTAAATAGTCAGGGTCACGACTTCCATGTTTTCCATTAATTACTTTTTGAAATATATGTCTTCTGTCTTGATCTGGTAAAATTTCTTGGGTATTATGAGAAGTCATTGCTGAAATGAATGAAAATAAATAATACTTGGTAGACTGGGATAAATATATTTTCCATGTATAGCATAGGAAATTATACCAAAGTTAACAACCTCAGGACCTCATTCATGTAGTAGATGAATAAATCTAAGGCCATCATTACTATAGAAACTTATATAAAAATGTACACACAATTATGTTGTAAAAATTACCCAAATTATTATGCAGAGCACAGCATCCAAGATAAGTACATTACTAGGGAGAGCAATATAGTAGAGGAAAGGAATGTATCTTACCTTTATTAACCACAGCCTTTCCTGATCCCTAATGCAGCATTGTAGAATTAGGAAAAAAAAAATCTACATACTACCTTCACTCTCAGTAGAATAAAGGAAATATTAAACATACATAAACATTTCTGTTTTTTTTTGAAGATTGTGTGAAAACTGGTTTCTGTTTAGCAAGACACAGAGATCTGCAACTAAGAGGTAAGTTTTCAATGCTAATACAATGGATATTCAAGAAGTTTAAAAAAGGTAGAGAATATTAAGAACAAATATGAACAAAATTTTAGTGAGAAAAATATACCCATATATATAGAATGTATCCAAACAAGTTTGAGAGGCACTAAAACCCTTGCAGAGCCTATGTCAATATTGCATGGATTAAGCCAACACATGGAAATCAAGACTAATAAATTTCTTTTTTAATGTTTGTGTTATTTGCTTATTTGGTTTGTTGACAAATTCAACTTTGTGTATTTACTAATTATATCACTGTATTTTAATGTATTTATACATGGTGAAATGACAAATGTGATGTTAATAACATGAGCATTATTTTGTATAATTATCAGTTTTGTGCTTACAAATGTTGCACTTATTCTATTAGTATTTATCAAGAACATATTATATAGCAGTCACCATGTGGAGCAACAAAACTCTTGACCACATTTTGCCCATTGAAATAAAAATTTGTTTTCTGAAAAACAATATGCCAACACTCTACAAAACACAATACATGGTGGCCACAACTCTGAATTTCTAACTTTCACATGTGAATCAAATGCTCTTGTAACTGACTGCTGAATTTCACATAGTGCAATGTTCTGCATATTAATCCCATATCATGTTAAATGGCAATATATTTTATTTTATACCTAAATAGTAATAGCATATAAATACCATATTTTTACTCATTTGATCATTAATGGGCACATTGACTTATTCTATTCTTGAATATTGAGAACCATGCTTGCACTGAACACAATACTGAGGTTATATTTTCAACATGCTGATTTAATCTCCTATGGATACACATTTTATACTGGCATTTCTGGATCATTATGAGGTCATTCTACTTTTATTTTTTGTAAATATGTGGTGCTTGGGATTAAACCCAAGAGTACTATACCACTGAACTACAACACAAGACATTTTAAAATTGTTTGAGACATATTGTTTCTAAGTTTCTGTGGCTTGCCTCAAACTTGGAATTCTTTTTCATGCCTCCCAATTATCTGAGATTTCAAGTCTGTAGCTTTAAACTGTACTTGACTACATTTTTATTTATTTAAAATCTTCCATACTGTTTTCTCAAATGATTCTATAATCTACTGTTGACATTTTTTAAGGACAAATCATTTAAAAATAGTACAGAACATAAAGATAAATAAAATCAGGTCTTAATTAAAGTAACAAACAAAAATATTAGTAATCAAACATTAGATAAGTGAGAGTTATGAATTACCAAAAGAATGCTATATAACCATTCCAATAAAATTTGGTGAGCTAAATTCAGAGAAAACTTGTTAATGTAAATAAGCAGAAATTCTGTATGTGAAGATAGCCTTACAAAAAATTTCTGAGAGGCAGAAATGGTGTACAAATCTATAATCCTAGCAACATGGGGTGTATTGTGTAAGGAAGACCATCAGTTCAAAGCCAGTCTTAGCAACATAGTGAGATCCTTTGAAAAATTAAAAACCTATGGAACATATAAAGGAAAGTGGGAATAAAAATATATGAAGGGAAGTGTGAGAAAAATCATAGCATGCCACTATGAATAGCAATGGATCACACATTATACCATTAAGCAAATTATGGAAAAAAATTATAATATAGAAAACAACTTACAAAGTAGGAGTAGTGAATTCTTTGAAAGTTGTATTTGATTATTAATGAATTACTGTAAAACAAATTGAAACAACTTAACTTACAAAATTAAATATAAAAGAAGAAAATGGCAGTGAATTCTGGTAGGGAGAGGCAAGAAATGGAGCATGACCTGCTCCTATGAGCCTTCTCTGGCCCTCCAGCCCAAGGCTGCTGGATAAGATGGGATTCCAGGGGAAGGTCAAAATCTGCCCTGCAGACCCCAGAATTCCCACTGTAACTGCCCACTTGTTGTCCTAGGCTGTGAATATTTGGAAGCTCTGCCTGCATGACCTAATAG
The DNA here is from genome assembly GCF_902686455.1 of Sciurus vulgaris. Taxonomy (NCBI): domain Eukaryota; kingdom Metazoa; phylum Chordata; class Mammalia; order Rodentia; family Sciuridae; genus Sciurus; species Sciurus vulgaris. Next base: position 2,137,032 of record NW_027632436.1, read on the forward strand.
TGGCATTGATCTTTCTGATCTCAGACCCAGAAATCCTTTGCTATCAATCTCCTGGATCAATCCTGTCCACCCTATCCAAAACTTGCATTGTGTGGTGGGGACATGGCATTTCAGTAATAATGGTGGCCAACCAAAAGTTCTGAGTCCAGCAGGGACAGGAAGTTTGGCTAATCAGCACAGACTAGGGCCCTCCGTGTTCACTCTGTGCCTGCTCCATTTGATGACACCTTGTCCTGAGAAGGCAAACAAATGTCTCATCCATCCCAGAAGGTGAGGAAAACTGTGCAGGTGGTGCCTGGAGCCAGCCCCAGCAACTCGCAGGTTCCCTGAAGGATGGGTGGAGTCGGTGTAGAGGAATGTCACCAATCCCTGGAGAAACTTGAAGCAAGTGCTGCTCAGATTTATTTTAGTGTTAAGTAGAGCAGGGTTAAACAAATACAAGTTATAGAGAAATTACCTCAAAATGTGTCATTGAGCATAATTTCCAGCAGGTGTCTAACACACAGTGGGTACATTAAGGTCAACTTCCTATATTTACTTAAAGTTGCTCACATAAGCCTATTACAGTGAAAGATATTTTTCTGTTTTCCTCCTACTGGCCTTTATTTACCCTTTGGTGTCAGATCTATTGTTAGCATACCGACTCTATTTTATTTTAAGCTAAATTTACCAAATTGCTAAGAAAGCATGCACTTAATCTTTAACTCATATTATTGTTTGATTTAACCTTAAAGGTCTACTCTTGTACCTAAACAAGCTCAGCTAAGACTAAGTTAGTTTATTTTATTGCCAAACAGTTTGAGTACCTAATTTTATCCTATTATTCTTTATGTCATTGACTTATCCTCTACCTATTGTAATACATATGTGAAACCTAAGCCAGCAAAAACTACTCATAGCCAGTTAACATGCAATGAGGGAATTTGATCTTAGAAGATATTTTTCTAGATGTTTGTGTATGTTGTTTCTTTGTTCTTTAGTTCTACATTTGCAGGGTGACCCTTGACATTCAAACCTTTGAAGAAAGGACAAACATTGGACATTTGTCCATTTATCATTAATATTAATTATTCATTCACCATTTTCATTGTACACTGCTGTATAGGGTAGAGATGGATCTGCAAGTGGTGGGTCTTTATACTTATTTACTTGTTTCCCTCTAGATGGATACCACAAATGTCCTCCAATCTAGTAAACTAAGTAGAGTGGTCCTTGAACTGTGGGGACAAGTCACCTGTTTTCTTTGTCAGGCTATTTTGCTGGTAAAGCATTAATCGGGGCAGGTGTGGTCAGCATAGGAGCAAGCAGTTTCTCTAACTGTAATTTTCTGAAGAACTGCTCAAACTCTTGAACTTTCAAACTTATGTGTGATATTGGTACACCTTTTAAAGCATTCCTCATCCTCCCCCAAGCTCTGCAGACTCATTGAGGTTAAAATTTTTTCACAACAGTCCAGGAAATATGATTTGCAGTTGCATAGTTATAAGTATGATAATTACAAGAAAACACCCAAGTCCTAGGAGAGATGACAGTTGCAATTTCCTGAAATTGTGGCCTTGCCAAGGCCTTCCCCATGTTCGGACCTTCTCAAGCAGCACGGAGGAAACAGTCTCTGCCAAGGTGGAAAAGTGAGCACCTTTGGACAGTTGGTGTTTGTTCTACCAAATAGAGAAACTGCAAGGTAACAAATTATTTGACCAATTGGAAATGTCCAACAACCTTCAGGAAGATTTACTGGGTATTTGTAGAAGACTGTGTATATATAATATGAAAAAGCTGCTCCCAACTTGCCTCCAAACCCTGTAAAACTTTTGCTACATCTGAGAAAGTGATTGTTGATATATATTACAGTTAAAATATAATGTTATATAAATATCCATTTGTTTTTAAAAGTCAGAAATGTCTTCTGGAATTGACTTTGAAATAAAATTTTTAGACCACCTCTAGGAGTGACAATGTCCAAATTTATTCAGGGGGTTAGAGGACCTGATGATGACAAGTATGAGAATGGAGGATCCTGGGCCAGACTGTTTATGTATAAAAGACATCTTTTGTATTGTAGCCATTGCTTGGTTGTGAATTTTGCTACTCATTCTTGTATATATATTTGACAGTACTAAGTATGTTTTTTAGAGCCGTCAACTTTTTAGATATTCTAATGTTAAAAGTAGAAGTGGTAAAAGATAATACATTTTGTAAATTACTTTTTAAAAAATTCTATGAAATGTTTTGTAGAGGACAATAGCCAAAATTCCTGTTGAGTAATAAGTACTGTATGCTGGTTTTCTGGAGCACCATGCCAATGTGCTTACAATGAGGCACAAGTAACCATTGTTCCTATGTCCATGGGTTTTGTTTTACTTTGCTCTCTACATAGTGTACATAAAGGACAAATGAGTCCTAATCTACATCTAGTTTTTCTAGATGTTAAATAGGTTGCCAGTGTATGATAAAAGTAGAATTAGTAAACAAATTCTGTATGTTTTGTTCAAATTTCTATAAAGAATTTTCTTCTTAAAATTAGAGCATTATAGCACTCTTGGTTGGTGAAGAACCAGAATGCTCATATTTTGAAGACATTTTTGAATTAGAATTCTTGTAAAATGTGTGCAGTTTCTTAAAGACTGAATGTACATAGTGGACAAATTGAGTTTTTAATTGAAACACCTAGTGTGTCTAGATGTTTAGAAGTGCCTGGTGAATGTTAAATGTAGAGGTAGTAAAATCAGACTTCATAAGTCTGAATATTCTCTCTGACATGTAGAGGCTAACACACAATAAGGTGGGGGAGAGTAGAACAAAATTTCATTGGATGAAACAAAATGGAATTAAGGGAAGGAAGTAAAGATGGGTATAAGAAAGGCAATAAAATTAATTAGACTTAACTTTTCTTTGTTCATATATGAACACACAAGCAGTATAACTCCACATTGCATAAAACCCTAAAGAGGAAGCTATACTCCATGTGTATATATATATATATATATATATATATATATATATATATGTCAAAATACATACTACTGTCATGTATATCTAAAAAGAACAAATAAAAATTTTTAGAAAGAAAAATAATAAATCTAAAATGAATACAAATATATGCAATCTGCTGGAAACTCTATATCTAAGGAAACATGTAGAATGAAAGCAAGAGAGTAGAAGAGTGTCCATAAAAATGTTAACCAAAAAAAAAAAAAAAAAAAGCTGGAGTTGCCCAATTATGATATAGAAAAGAGTTTAAAGAAAGAAATTATATGAGACAGAATATATTTTAAATTAAAAAAACTGAAAACAGCAAAGTAGAATATTACATGAAAAAAAGAACTTTACATAGAATACTGCAAAAAGATTAGATATAGTTTCATCTCACATTATACCTCCAAGATATAAATAGTTAAGATTGATTTAAGAAACTAAAGAAATAGAAAGAAGTTCCTTAATACTAGGAGCCACCAATCCATACTGACTGTAAAGGAAGTCAAACAAAATGGTAATCAAAAAACAGAAGACTTTGTAAATATTTTAAACAAATTTTCTTATATAATAATTGTCCTCAATAGCATATGAAATATTAAAGTGCATCAACCAACAGGAAAGAAGAAAATTAAAGGTTAATAGGTATGTAAATATTAAAATTATTTTGTGATAAAAAGGAATAAAGTTAGAAATCAAAAAGTGGAAAGGATGGTCAAAAATCCACACACATGAGGCAATTGATTGAAGAGTCTTGAATATGATCTTTTTCCAAAACTGAAAGATTAAATTAAAAGACTGTTGTACACCTCAAGATATCTGGAGAGTCCATGTAAATCTCTTTCAAACTCCCAATGCTATTTTTTGCAGAGACAGACATTTGAAGATCAATGTTTGTTACAGTATTATTCAACAGAGCTACCATAGAAAAGCAAACCAAATATCCCTTGAAATGAATGAATGAAGCAATTTGGAATATAGAAACTACAGAATATTTTTCAAGTTAAAAAAGTAATACATTTTTGCAAGATTTCTAATCAGGATAAATCTTCAGTACATTATGATAACTGAAATATGTCACTAACACAAAGAAAAATATGGCAGAACTCTACTTCAATGACATAAAAAAAAACAAGCAAAAAATCATTCTGAACAGAAAAGAGAATGACATTAGTGATGGAGGAAGACAAATGAGCACTTGTTTACATGGGAATTGATTTAATGATTTTTGAGATGTCAACATTCTACAGATATATTAGATGACAATTTGAGTTAACATTGCTGAACAGTTTACATGATATGATGGGAGAGCAAGTATTGTTTTGTGGTTTTGACCAAAAAAATTCAAACAACACATAAAAATAAAAAGAATTATAAAATGTTTTGAAAACTAATTTTAAAATGCTTGGTCTTTATCCTACAAATAAGAAAAAATTCAGGAATATATGATAAAGGGCATCCATATGTTTTGAAATTACTAGTGTAATTCTGAGGCAGGAAGACTATACTTTCAAGATCATTTTCAAAAACTTTATGACGACCTCTCTGCAAGTATAAAAAGAAAGGAGTTGGGAATGTAGCTCAATATTAGAGGAACCTTGGATTCTATCCCTTTTACATTAATATATGAAAAATTTACATAAATATGTACATAGGCGGGATAAAAAAACACAAGTGTTTCCATAATAACCAACATTTTAATAGAATTACTAAGAAGGAAAAGCATAGCAAAGCATTTGCAAATTGTCAAATCCGTTTTCTTTCTTGACTTGTTTCTATCCACTGCTAATATGCCATATGCCTAATGTCTATAATTCCTTTCTTCCAGTGTGAGTTCTTGCAAAGAAGGGTTCTTGTGTCATTCCTTATAATTCCTTACAATTAAACACAATGCATTAATTCCCAGATCCCCAATAAACATGAGAGCAACTCACAACCGGGGTTGTTGGTATGCTTCACCCAATACTACACTGCAACTCTTGAGGAGATCCGTCAATATTAAAAAGAGTCTATAAAAGGGCTCCATTCCTCTTGACACTGGAGATCCAATGATATTGGGAGAGTAGATTGTAAATCCCCCGGATCCTCCTGAATTCTACCAATAGAGGCATACATTGATTCAGCCCCAAATCAAACCATGATTCATCAAGAAATCACATGCAAGCCAGTGCAAAGCAAAACTGTCACAGAAAATCCAGGGACAAGATCAGCTGTCTTTTGTGTTCACCGCTTGGTTTTCCAGTTGACATTGAGGTTCACCTGGAAAGTGCTGCAGTGTGGAAGTCCCCTTCATTGACAGAGAGTATGGGAGTGTGTCCTAGAAGCCTGTAGAGTGCCAGGTCCAAGTGCAGTTGTAATTTTGAATTTTCTGCCACTGAAAGCTGGTGAAGAATGCACGGTGGAAGAAGGTGGTGAAGAATTCTTTGCATAAGCATACTCATGAGAGAACCCTGATCTCTTTCCTAAGGAGAGTAGAGTGAAGTCATGGAAGTAGTACTGAGCAGAAATGCAGGTGAGTGTGCAGCACTACTCTCTTGGAGCACATTTGCAAATGAAAGGTGTGAGTGGAAATGGGTTGCATGTGAAAGTGGTGCTGATTTCCAGTGTTGATTTATTTTGTGAAGAGAGGAGGAAAGAAAAGAAAGAGGTAAGAGGATGGAAGTTTGGGAGCCTCCCCATTTTTTGTTTGTTATGTCAGTAATCTGAGAGAGCTGGGGACTGGATCCCGGGCCTGGAGCAAGTGAGGTAGGCCTCCTACGAGATGGGCTACATTGCCAGCACAGGAACGGCTCCTCTGAATTACAACACTTGATCACTTACAGTCCTACTTTGTGGAAATGAATGCAGAGAAGCAATCATGACCCAGCCAAACAATGCCTAAGGAATTCTTAATTCTCTTGTTCACAACAATCCAGCAAGGAAATCTTTTGCATGTCAATACCCAAGACAAGCGGTGTGTCCTGAGGAAAAATAATTTTCCCCTCTTCACTTAAGGAGGAAAATGGATGTAACTGATCACTGAGCAGAAAATTGTGTAGGAATCCAAGGAAGCCAGGAGCAGGGACAGAGGCAGGAGTATGTGGGATTGAGAATATGCTCAAGAGGTGACTAGGAGTGGAGATGTTGGGGATCATTCTCACTTGCAATCCTAGCCATTGTATCACAATCTACTGACACTTTCCTCGAACCTATTTTTTTTTTTTTATTTTACCTTTGGTCATTTTCTTTTGAAAAATTATAAACAGTAGAGACCTGTGCATAATGCATAAGCCAGATCAGGTGATGGATCTTGCACATCATCTCAGGAAAAGGTGAGGCAGAGGAAGTTGTTCCTTCTGTGCTATGACTGTTTCCCTCAGTGAGGTAGTTCTTCAGCCATTTAGCCAGATGCTGTTGTGAGATATAGAAAGGCAAGGCAAGTGGTAATGTCTCATGCGGTGTGGGTTCCCAGAAGCGAAACGTGGTTGCAAAAAGAAAACATTCCTCATCCTATTTCAATCCTCTGCTCTGTATGATTTCAGTTATTACTCTCGAGATTTTTTACAGAGAGATGGTGGCTGAAAGTCATAACCTTGATTCTACATTCATTCAGGTGCATTCAATTCCACTCAGAAAAACGCATCAATTGTTTACCATTTCTCCTGAAAAATGAGAACCATTCATGGGAGTACTCCTCTCATCCAAATGGAGGGAGACAGTACTGGGCAGCTAGGTTGTGAAGGGTGCAGGGCTGGATGGCTCCTGTAGGAGAAGTCACTTGCTTGCACACCCCAGCGGGATTGTGAAGCCTTGGGCAACAAGAACTTTGCAGACTGGCTCACGTGACATGATGCCTGCACCCCAGATTCCACCTGAGGTCACAGAGGAGCAGCCTGAGAACACGAAGGCGTCACCGTTCCCATGACAACCAGAGACTGTTCCCCTCCTGGCGGCTTCAAGCCCACATTCAAGACAAACACCAGCTCAGCTGTGAGGGTAAGAGCTTAGATGATGGGAGAGGGTGCCAGGGTCTTGGGTTTTAAAGAAATGATTCTATCCTTGTTGCCCGGTCAAAGAGAAACCAGGCTGTAAGCAGTATGCAGCCCAGTGAGCCATAAATCCCTCCATTTCCAGGCAGGACAAGGGTTCCCACTGAAGCCTGACAGCGCGCATTTCCACCCAGGTCCGCTAGGTGGCGTATGCTCCTTTGGACACAACATTCATGCTGACAGCCCGCTCACCTGGATCTGCTGCAGGCTATTACCCCCAGAAGGTCCAGAGGAACAGGCTGGGAACTAGGGGTGCTTGAGAGGACTTTGCTCAACAAGCGTAGCTCTGGCATCAGTGCATTTGCCCTCTGACACCACTCCTCCAGGGCTGGGAAACCCGGGTCTTCTGCAGAGTCAGAAAAACTAGCCTAGAGGCCTACCAGCCACACAGAGAGATGGGTGGTGAGCGCTCACCTCAGTAGAGCATGCAGTGCATCACGGGGGCTTAAGTGATCATCCAAATGGGACACATCAAACTCCATCTGTGGGGTTGCCCCGCCTAATCTAAAAGTCTGGAAAAGAGACAGCTGGAACATGGGCTGTCCATGTTCCATGTGAAAGTGTGTGGCTCCTCTGGTGGCTCATGAAGAGAGGGGGGAGTCATTCACTAACCTTGTTGGACGGAGGACACGATGAACGTGACAAACCAGGAGAGTTGTTCTGTTGTCTCTCCCACTGCCAGGCCCCACCTCCTTGGCTGCTGCTTTATGACTAGGCCACACCCAGAAACTTAAATGCTGGGAATCTTCCAGGGGCACGTCAATTCACCTCAAGGTGTAGAAATGTCTTGTCAATTTGCATTCACACCATGGTTTCTTTCCTTGACCAGACAAATGCAAATGCACCTCTGTCGCAAGTGCCTGTGGGGTATTGACAGAGGTCCTCTAACCAGCCCCAGGTGGGAACGGATTACAAGCCTGGGAATATAATAACAGCCTGGTGATGGCATGATGAGCACATTCTCACAGGGCATAAGACCAGGTTTTAAGATAGACCGTACTGAAATTGGAATGGAGAAAAGTTTCCAAGCTGAATATTCAAAAAGGGAGAGTAATGATATTTGGGGGGCAAGAAATTTGGAGGGTGTCATGCTGGAAAACAACTTTGGAGAACAGACACTAAGTAACTCATCATTGTTCAGGGTCAACCCACAAACTCCACGACATATATTCAGCCTCATCATACACTACAATTACACGAAGTAGTTATTGCCCGCTCATTCTGTATGCAAACATGAACATTCACCCTAATTTCGTTGAAAGGATATCCATGCTCTTGCAAATTCCTTTCTCTTTCAGTTGCTCTCAAGGAGCAGCCGAATATACGTATACTGATTCCTATATTTTTCTGGCACAAGAACCATGAGCAAAGGCATTGCTAACATCACAGCACCTACCACACGACCTACAATTCACACCAGCTGATCCTGGGGTATGCAACACTAATCTTTGGCTCTCCAAATGAAGAGTACACTGCAATCTCAGAAATTTTATCCAAAAAAAAGGTCTACGAATATTCCAGTGTGAAGACCCTACATCGGCAAAACCTGAATATCAAAACAGAAGTGGTTCCATAATAACCAACATTTAAGTAGAATTACTGAGAAGGAAAAGCACGCCACTAGCATTTGCAAATTATCATGTCCGTTTTCTTTCTTGACTTGTTTCTATCCACCACCAACATGCCATATGCCTAATGTTGCTGATTTCCTTCTTCCGGTGTGAGTTTTTTCAACCAGGGGTTCTTGTGTCATTCTTACTTCCCAAAGCACAATTCATTCATTCCCAGATCACCGGAAAACATTAGAGCAACTCACAACCCGAGTTGTTGTTATGCTTCACCCAATTCCACACTGCATCTCTTGAGGAGGTCAATCAATATTAACAAGAGTCTATAAAAGGGCTTCTTTCCTCTTGTCACCTGAGCTCCAATGATATTAGGAGAGTGGCTTGTTAATACGCTGTGATCCTCATGAATGCTACCAATAGAGGCTATCTTCGATTCAGGCCCAAATCCTACCATTATTCATCAAGATGTCACATGCAAATCACTGCAAACCAAAAGTGTCAGAGAAACTCCAGGGACAAGAGTGGCTGTCTTCTGTGTTCACCCCTTGGTTTTCCAGTTGACATTGAGGTTCACGTGGAAAGTGCTCAGGTGTGGAAGTCCCCTTCATTGGCTGAGAGAATGGGAGGGTGTCCAAGAAGACTGGAGAGTGTCAGGTACAAGTGCGGTTGACATTTTGAATCTCCTGCCACCAAAATTAGGTGAACAATGTTCAGTGGAAGAAGGTGGTGAAGAATTCTTCCCATAAGCATACTCATGAGAGACCCATAATCTCTGTCCTATGGAGAGTAGAGTGAGATCATGGAAATAGTATTGTTCAAAAATGCAGGTGAGTGTGCAGCACTGCTTTCAGCACATTTGCAAAATGAAAGTTGTCAGTGGAAATGGGTGGCATGCGAAAGTGGCGCAGTTTTCCAGTGTTGATTCGTTTCAAGAGAAAGGAGAAAAGAAAAGAAAGAGGTGAGAGGATGGAAGGTTGGGAGCCCCCGAACTGATCTTGTTTGTTTGCTTTTGGAAACAAACAAGTGCTGGGGACTCAAACCCAGACCTCAAGCATTGGTGGCAGGCACTCTACATGATGGGCTATATTGCCCTCAGAGGAAGGGACCCTCTGAGTTACAACACTTGATCACTTACAGTCCAAATTTGTGAAAATGTATGCAGACAAGCAAACATGAACAAGTCAAACAATGCCTAAGGAATTCTTAATTCTCTTGTTCACAAAAATCCATCAGGGAACTCTTTGCATATCAATACCCAAGACCAGCAGTGTGTCCAGAGGGAAAGATTTTTCACCTCTTCACTTATGGGTGAAAAAGGATGTAACTGATCTCTGAGTACAAAATTGTGTCAGGGATCCAAGGACCCCAGGAGAAGTGGCAGAGGCAGCACTATGTGAGATTGAGACTATGCTAAATTGGTGACTATGAATGGATATTTTGGGGATCATTCACATATACAACCCTAGCCATTGTATCACAATCTACTGACACTTTCCTTGATCCTTTTTTTTTTTTTCTTATTTTTTTCTTTGGTCATTTTCTTTTGAAAAATTCTAAACAGCAAAGACCTGTGCACAATGAATAGGCCAGTTCAGGTGATGGATCTTGCCCATCATTTCAGGAAAGGGTGAGGCAGAGAAAGTTATTCCTTCTGTGCTATGACTGTTTCCCTCAGTGAGGGAGTGCTTCAGCAATTTAGCCATATGCTGTTGTGAGATATAAAAAGGCAAAGGCAAGTGGTGATGGCTCATGGGGTCTGGGGTCCCAGAAGTGAAACGTGGTGGCAAAAAGCAAACATTCCTCATCCAATTTCAATTTTTTGCCCATTATGATTTCAGTTATTACTGTAAGATTCATTACAGAGAGATAGTGGCTGAAAGTCATATCCTTGATCCTACATTCATTCAGGTGCATTCAGATCCACTCAGAGAAATGCATCAATTACTTACTAGTTCTCCTGTGACATGAGAACCATTCATGGGAGAACTCCTCTGTTCAAAGGGGAGGGAGAAGGCATTGGGCAACTAGGTTGTGAAGGGCACAGGGCTTCTAGGGTCCGGTAGAGGAAGGCACATTTTTGCACTCCCCAGAGGGTTTGTGAAGCCTTGGGTAACATGAACTTTGACGACTGGCTCATGGGACATGGTGTCTGCACCCCAGATTCCACCTGAGGTCACAGAGGAGTGACTTGAGAACACGGTGGCATCATGGTTCCCATGGCCACCAGAGACTGTTCCACTCCTGGCCCCTTCAAGCCCACATTCAAGACAAGCAGTGGCTCAGCTGTGAGGGTAAGAGGATAGACAAAGGGATTGGGTGCCAGGGTCTTGCGTGTTTAAAGAAATGATTCTATCCTTGTTGCCTGGTCAATGAGAAACCAGGCTGTATGTGGTATGCAACCCATTGGGTGATAAATCCCTCCATGTCCTGACAGGACAAAGGTTCCCACTGAAGCCTGACAGCTCACACTTCCACACAGGCCCGCTGGGTGGTGCTGTGCTCCGTTGGCTGCACCATTCATGCTGACAGCCAGCTCTCGTGGCTCCTGCTGCAGGCTCTTAGCCCTTACAAGTTCCAGTGGAAGAGGCTGGGACCGAGTGGTGCCTGAGGGGATGTGGCTCAACTAGTTAGCACCGGCACCAGTGGATTTGCCCTCCAACCCCACTCCTCCAGGTCATGGAATATCTGGGTCTTCTTCAGAGTCAGGAAATTAGCCTAGAGGCCTTGCAGCCACACAGAGAGATGGGTGGTGAGCGCTCACCTCAGTAGAGCATGCAGTGCATTGCGGGGGCTTAAGTGATCATTGAACTGGGACACATCCCATTCCATCTGTCGGGTTTCCCCTCCTAACCTACAAAGTATGGAAAGGAGATAGCTGGAACATGGGGTGTCCGTGTTCCAAGTGAAGGTGTGTGGTGTGGCTCCTTGTGTGGCTCATGAAGATAGGAGGGAGTCATTCACTCAGCATGTTGGATGGAGTACAGGACGAACATGACAAGCAAGGAGAGTTGTTCTGTGCTCACTCCAACTGCCAGGCCCCTCCTCCCTGGCTACTGCATTATGACTAGGCTGCACCCAGAAACTTACCTGGTAGGATATTTCTAGGGGCACATCAAATCACCTCAAGAGGCAGAAATGTCTTCCCAATCTGCATTCACACAGTGGTTCGTCTTCTTGACCAGACAAATGCCCCTCTGTCACAAGGGCCTGTGGGTTACTGCCAGGAGTCCTCTAACCATCCTCTGGAGAGAGCACTACAAGCTGTGGAATGAAATAACAGGCTGGCGATGGCATGATGAGCACAGTTTCACAGGGCATAACACCAGGTTTGAATATAGACGGTGCTGAAATTGGAATTGTGCAAATCTTCCAAGCAGAATATTCTAAAAGGAGAGTAAGGTCATTTGGGGGGCATGAAAGGCTGGAGGGTGTCATGCTGGAAAACAACTTCAGTGAAGAGACACTGTGAAACTCATCATTTTTCAAAGAATCAAAAAGTTGGATCTTTGAAAAAATAAAGAAAATTGACAAACCATTAGCCACATGAATGAAGAGAAGGAGAGAGAAAACTCTAATTACTAAAATTCATGATGAAAAAGCACATATCATGGCAGACATCACGGAGATACAGAACATAATGAGAAGCTACTTCGAAAATCTTTTCCCAACAATTTAGAAACTACTGAATGCATTGACAAATTTCTAAAGACATATGCTCCTACCAAAGTGATCCACGAGGACATACACAATTTAAACAGATCAATATCAAGCAATGAATTAAAAGAAGACATTAAAAACCTAACATCCAAGGAAAGCCCAGGACCAAATTCTCAATCGAGTTCTACAAGACCTTCAAAGAAAGTCCAATACTTTTCAAAGTGTTCCAGGAAGTAGAAAAGAAGAGTACCAGAACAAACTCATTCTATGAAGCTAATATCACCTCATATCCAAATCAGGCAAAGACACATCAAGGAAAGAAAATTTTAGACCAATATTCTTGATGAATATAGATGCAAAGATCCTTATCAAAACACTGGCAAACTGTATCCAAACCATATTAAGAAAATCCTGCATCACGATAAAGTGGGGTTCATCCCTGGAATGCAAGGATGGTTTAACATCCATAAATCAATAAACATAATCCATCATGTTAATAGACTTATGTACAAAAATCATATGGTTATTTCAATTGCCCAGAAAAGGCATTCAACAAAATGCAACACCCCTTCATTCTCAAAACACTAGAAAAAATAGGGAAAGTAGGAAAATACCTGAACATTGTGAAGACTATTTATGCTAAGACCAGACCAACACCATTTTTAATGGAGAAAAACTAAAACAATTCCCTTTAAAAATGGGAACAAGACAGGGATGTTCTCTTTTGCCACTTCTATTCAACATTTTCCTCAAAATTTCAGCCAGGGCAATTAGAAAAGCCAAAGAAAATAAAGGGACACGAAAAGGAAAAGTGGAACTTAAGCATCACTATTTGCTGATGACATGATTCTATATTTAGATGATCCAAAATCTTCCTCCAGAAAACTTCTAGACCTCAACAATGAATTCAGCAAATTAGCAGGCTATAAAATCAACACGCATAAATCTAATGCAGTTTTATACACAAGGGATGAAACATCTTATAGAGAAATTAGGAAAATAATTCCATTTGCAATACCCTCAAAAAAATAAAGTAAAATACTTGGGAACCAATCTAAACATAAGAGGTAAAAGATGAAAACTGCAAAACATTGAAGAAATAAATTGAGGAAGAACTTAGAAGATGGAAAGAACTCCCATGTTCTTGGACAGGCAGAATTAATATTGTCAAAATGGCCATATTACCAAAAGTGCTATACAGATTCAGTGCAATTCCAATTAAAATCCCAATGATGTATCTTACAGAAATAGACCAAGCAATCTTGAAATTCATCGGGAAGACTAAGAAACCCAGAATACCTAAAGCAATCCTTAGCAGAAAGAACTAAGCAGGGGGTATCGCAATACCAGATCTTCAATACTACTACAAAGCAATAGTATCAAAACCAGCATGGTATTGGCACAAAAATGGAAAGGTAGATTAATGGTACAGAATAGAGAACATGGACACAAACCCAAATAAATACAACTTTCTCATACTAGACAAAGATGCCAAAAATATGCAATGGAATAAAGATAGCCTCTTCAACAAATGGTGCTGGGAAAACTGGAAATCGATATGCAACAGAACGAAACTAAACCCCTATCTCTCACCCTGCACAAAAATCATCTCACAATTGATCAAGGACCTTGAAATTAGACCAGAGACCCTGCATCTTACAGAAGAAAATGTAGGTCCAAATCTTCAACATGTTGCCTTAGGATCAGACTTCCTTAACAGGACTCCCATAGCACAAGATATAAAAGCAAGAATTAATAACTGGGATAGATTCAAACTAAACAGCTTTCTCTCAGCAACGGAAACTATCAGAAATGCGAAGAGAGAGCCTACAGAGTGGGAGAATATCTTTGCCACTCATACTTCAGATACAGCCCTAATTTCCAGAATCTATAAAGAACTCAAGAAAACACTACACCAAGAATACAAATAACCCAATCAACAAATGGGCTAAGGAAATGAACAGACACTTCACAGAAGAAGATCTACAAGCAGTCAACAAACATATGAAAAAATGTTCACCATCTTTAGTAATAAGAGAAATGCAAATCAAAACTACCAAACGATTCCATCTCACCCCAATTAGAATAGCGATTATCAAGAATAAAAGCAAAAATGGGTGTTGGAGAGGATGTAGGGAAAAAAGTACACTCATACATTGCTGGTGGGGCTGCAAATTGTTGCAGTCACTCTGGAAACCAGTGTGGAGATTCCTTAGAATATTTGGAATGGATCTACCATTTGACCCAACTATCCCACTCCTCAGCCTATACCCCAAGGACTTAAAATCAGCATACTACAGAGATACAGTCACATATCAATGTCTATATCTGCTCAATTCACAATAACCAGATTGTAGAACCAATCTAGATGTCCTTCAATCAATGAATGGATAAAGAAACTGTGGTATATATATATATACAATGGAATATTACTCAGCTATAAAGAATAATAAAATTATGGCATTTGCAGGCAAATTGATGAAATTGGAGAAATCATGCTAAGTGAGATATTCCAGTTTCAAAAAACCAAAGGACGAATGATCTCACTGATAAGCAGATGATGAAACATAATGGGGGTTGGGAGGGAGTAAGATTGGAGGAAGGAGGGACTGTATAGAGGGAAAAGAGGGGTGGGAGGGATTCGGGGGAGGAATAATAACAGAATGAATCAAACATCATTACCCTATGTAAATGTATGTATGATTACACAAATGGCATGCTGTTACTCCATGTAGAAACATAAACAACATGTATCACATTTGTTTACAATAAAAATAAATTAAAATAAAAAAAGAAAGGGCACTCCAGTGTTTAGTGAGGACTTTATGAGTTGAATAGAGGGTTCTTTGAGGTCTTTTATAAGACTTTGAAAAGAATATATTGAGGATTCATGAGTGATTGATGTGAGGGTGGATGGTCTTTATATTACTGTTTAGGTACAGAAATTGAACTCACGAACACTCAAACAACGAATCACATTTCCAGGCCTATTTCGTATTTTAGTTAGAGACAGAATCTCACTGAGTTGATTCATACTTTTCTCTTTCTGAAGCTGACTTTGAACTTAAAATTCTGCCTCATCTTACTGAGTTTCTGGGATTAAAGTCATGCACCAATGCACCTGACAGGAGGACTTTCTGCGGTGTGTAAGGAGGTGACCCTGAGTTTGTACAAAGTACCCATTGGGATGTGCAGGGAGACATGCGTAAGGTGAGTAGAAGTACTCTCTCTGGTTTAGTGAGTCTTGCAAAGGAGTATATTGAGGACACACTGAGGTGTGAATGGATTTCTTTCTGTCATGTTTAGTGACTGATGCTATGGTAAGAAGTGATCTTTCTGAGATCTCAAGGGAGGGCATTCTGAAGTGTGTAGGGTGGGTTCTCTGAGGTTTGTAGGGTGGTGTGCCTGAACTGTGTATGGTTGGCTGTATTAGGTTGTAGGAGGACTCTCAGGTGTGTCAGTGTGTCCCTCAATGTGTGAGGGAGGGCCACCTGTGGTGAGTAGGGAGTGTTCAATTAGATAAATAGTGAGGGTGTCCCAACAAAATAAGAGAGGACTAAATGAGTTCTGCACTCAGGGTATTTTATGTGCATAGTAAGAGGTCTCTGAGGTGAGTAGAGAGGAAACATTGATGTTGAAGATAGGACTTTCAGCTGTGAATGGAGGGCTTTCTAGGATTCTCTGAGATGAGTAGGAAGTGTACTATGTGTTCTAAAATGTATGTTCTGTGAGTTTGGTAAGGTTGACAGCCAGAGGTCTTTTTGACATTTACTTCGGGGATAAGAGGTGTGCAGAAGGAATCTCGGAGGGAATGTAGGAGGAACTTTTGATACTTAGAAGTGCAATCTCATTTGTGTATAAGAGCCCTCTGATGTGAGCAATGAGATCTCTCTTGAGATGTGTTGGGAGAACACAGTGAGATATGATTGGTGGGTTCTCTGAGGACAGTAGAAGAAATCTCCAAGGTGTCCAGGGAGGGCACTCAGAGGAGTATCATGAAAGCTCTGTGAGAATTCTTATGGCTGTTAGTGGTAGGCAGGCAGTGACTTGTGATTAGTAATGAAGGTGATACTAAAAGAGAATCTATGGATATTTGACATGAGTAGAAAAAACATTCTGAGGTTTGCATAGAAGGTTCACTGAACTGTGAAGGGTGGACTGCCTGGGTAAGAATTTCTGGTGTGTAGTGAGAACTCTCTGGGGTGCATAGGATGAGCAATCCAAGATAAGTAGAGAAAACATATGAACTGTTTAGGAATGACCTAATATGATGAGTGAGATCTCTGATGAGTAAGGATAACATGCTTACATGTGAAAGGAGATTCCTATGATGTGTGTAAGAGATATCTTCATTTTGTGAATGGAGGGTTTGTGTATGCAAGAACTTCTGATATGAGAAGTGACCTTTCAGTGAGATGAGTAGGGTGCACCCACAGATTTGAAGGGATGATTCCCTGAGCTGTAGAGTACCCTCTGTGATATTTTATTTATTTATTTATTTACTTATTTTTTATTGTAAACAAATGGGACACATGGTGTTTCTCTGTACATGGAGTAAAGGCATACCATTTGTGTAATCATAAATTTACATAGGGTAATGTTGTCTGATTAATTCTGTTATATTTTAACTTCCCCCACCCCACCCACCCCTCTTTTACCTCTACACAGTCCTTCCTTCCTCCTTTCTTGCCCCCCTCCCTAACCCTAACCCTAAACCTAACCCTAACAATAACACCTCCCAACCCCCATTATGTGTCATCATCTGCTTATCAGCAAGATCACTCATCTGTTGTTTTTTGTAGATTGGCTTATCTCTCTTACCATGATGTTGTCCAATTTCATCTATTTGCCTGCAAATGCCATAGTTTTATTCTTCTTTATGGCTGAGTAATAGCCCATTGTAAATATATATATGTATACCACAGTTTCTTTAACCATTCATCAATTGAAGGACATCTAGGTTCGTTCCACAATCTGGCTATTGTGAAGTGAGCAGCTATAAACATTTATATGTGGCTGTATCTCTGTAGTATGCTGATTTTAAGTCCTTTGGCCAAGGAGTGGGATAGCAGGGTCAAGTGGTGGTTCCATTCTGAGATTTCTGAGGAATCTCCATACTGCTTTCCAGAGTGGCTGCACTAATTTGCAACCCCACTAGCAATGGATGAGTGTACCTTTTTCCCCACATCCTCTCCAACACATATTGTTGCTTGTGTTCTTGATAAACACCATTCTAATTGGGGTGAGATGGAATCTTAGTGTAGTTTTGATTTGCATTTCTCTTATTACTACAGATGTTGAACTTTTTTTTTCATATATCTGTTGATTGCTTGTAGATCTTCTATGAAGTGTCTGTTCATTTCCTTAGCCCATTTGTTGATTGGATTATTTGCATTCTTGGTGTAGAGTTTTTTGAGTTCTTTATATATTCTGGAAATTAGTGCTCTGTCTGAAGTAGCAAAGATTTTCTCCCACTCTGCAGGCTCTCTCTTCACATTACTGATAATTTTCTTTGCTGAGAAAAAGTTTTTTAGTTTGAATCTATCCAGCTGTTGATTCTTGCTTTTATTTCTTGAGCTATGGGAGTCCTGTTAAGGAGGTCTGATTCTAAGACGACAGGTTGAAGATTTGGACCTACATTTTCTTGTACAAGATGCAGGGTCTCTGGTATAATTTTGAGGTCCTTGATCCATTGTGAGTTGAGTTTTGTGCAGGGTGAGAAATAGGGGTTTAGTTTCATTCTGTTGCATATCGATTACCAGTTTTCCCAGCACCATTTGTTGAAGAGGCTATATTTTCTCCATTGCATATTTATGGCACATTTTTCTAATATGAGAAAGTTGTATTTATTTGGGTTTGTGCCCATGTCCTCTATTCTGTACCATTGATCTGCCTGTTTATTGTGGTGCCAATACCATGCCAGTTTGGTTCTATTGCTTTATAGTAGTGTTGAAGATCTGGTATTGCGATACCCCCTGCTTCGCTCTTTCTGCTAAGGATTGCTTTAGGTATTCTGGGTTTCTTAGTCTTCCAGATGAATTTCAAGATTGCTTGGTCTATTTCTGTAAGGTACATCATTGGGATTTTAATTGAAATTGCATTGAATCTGTATAGCACTTTTGTTAGTATGGCCATTTTGACAATATTAATTCTGTCTATCCAAGAACATGGGAGATCTTTGCATCTTCTAAGATTTTCTTTAATGTCTTTCTTTAGTGTTCTGTAGTCTCATTGTAGAGGTCTTTCACCTTTTTTGTAAGATTGATTCCCAAATATTTTATTTTTTTCAAGGCTATTGTGAATGGTGTAGTTTTCCTAACTTCTCTTTCTGAAGATTCATCACTTATGTATAAAAAAAAAAAAAAATTTGGATTTATGAGCATTGATCTTGTAACCTGCTACTTTACTGATTTCACTTATGAGTTCTAAAAGTTTTCTGGTGAAATTTCTGGGTTCCTCTAAATGTATATTCATGTCATCAGCAAACAGGGATAGTTTGAGTTCCTCTTTTCCTATTTGTATCCCTTTAATTTCTTTGGTTTGTCTAATAGCTCTGGCTAGAGTTTCAAGGTTGATGTTGAATAGAAGTGGTGAAAGAGGGCATCCCTGCCTTGTTCCAGTTTTTAGGGGGAATGCTTTCAGTTTTTCACCATTTAGAATGATATTGGCCATGGTCTTAGCATAGATGGCCTTTACAAAGTTAAGGAATGTTCCCACTATCCCTATTTTTTTCCAGTGTTTTGACCATGAAGGGATGCTGTATTTTATCAAATGCTTTCTCTGCATCTATCAAAATAATCATGGTATTTTTAACTTTAATTCTGTTGATATGGTGAATGACATTTATTGATTTCCAGATGCTGAACCAACTTTGCATCTCTGGGAAAAAACCCACTTGATCGTGGTGCACTATCTTTTTAATATATTTTTGTATGTGATTTGCTAAAATTATGTTGAGAATTTTTGTGTCAATGTTCATTAAGGATATTGGTCTGCAATTTTCTTTCCTCATTGTGTCTCTGTTGGGTTTAGATATCAGGGTGATATTGGCTTCATAGAATGAGATTGGGAGGGGTCCCTCCTCTTCTTTTTCATGGCATACTTTGAGAAGTATTGGAAAGAGCTCTTCTTTAACTATTGTGTAGAACTCGACTGAAAACCCATCTGGTTCCTGTCTTCTCTTTGTTGGTAGACTTTTGATGACCTCTTCTATTTCATTGCTTGAAATTGATTTATTTAAGTTGTGTACATCCTCCTGGTTCAGTTTAGGTAATTCGTATATCTCTAGAAATCTGTTAAAGTCTTCAAGATTTTCAATTTTGTTGGAGTATAGATTTTCAAAATAGCTTCTAATTATGTTTTGCATTTCACTCGTGTCTTTAGTGATAGTTCCTTGTTCATTCCGAATTTTAGTAATTTGAGTTTTCTCCCTCTTTCTCTTTGTTTGTGTGACTAAGGGTTTATCAATTTTGTTTATTTTTTTCAAAGAACAAACTCTTTATTTTGTTAATTTTTTCTATTGTTTCTTTTGTTTCAATTTTGTTGATTTCAGCTGTGATTTTAACCATTTCCTGTCTTCTACTACTTTTGGTGTTGGTCTGCTCTTCTTTTTCTAGGACTTTGAGCTGTACTGGTAAGTTATTTATTTGTTGATTTTTTTCTTCTTTTGTTGAATGCACTCCATGAAATAAATCTTCCTCTAAGTACTGCTTTCATTGTGTCCCATAGATTTTGATATGAAGTATCTTTGTGCTCATTTACTTCTAAGAAGTTTTTTTATTTCCCTCTTGATATCTTCTCTCATCCATTCTTCATATAATAGTGTATTATTTAATCTCCAGGTATTGGAGACGTTTCTGTTTTTTTATTCTGTCATTTATTTCTAATTTCAATCCATTATGATCTGATAGAATACAAGGTAGTATCTCTAACTTCTTGTATTTGCTAACAGTAGCTTTGTGGCATAAAATATGGTCTATTTTAGAGAAGGATCCATGTCTGCTGAGAAGAATGTGTATTCTCTCTTGGTTGGATGGTATATTCTATATATGTCAGTTAAGTCTAAATTGTTGATTGTGTTATTGAGATCTATGGTTTCTTTATTCAATTTTTGTTTGGAAGATCTATCCAGTGGTGAGAGAGGTGTGTTAAAATTGCCTAGTATTATTGTGTTGTGGTCTGTTTGATTTCTGGAGTTGAGAAGGATTTGTTTGACATACATGGATGAGCCAATATTTGGGGCATAGATATTTATGATTGTTATGTCTTGCTGATTTATGCTTCCCTTAAGCAGTATGTAATGTCCTTCTTTATCCCTTCTGACTAACTTTGGCTTGAAGTCCACATTATCTGAAATGGTGATGGATACTCCAGCTGTTTTGCTGTGTCCTTGTTCATGGTATATGTTTTCCCATCCTTTCACCTTTAGTCTGTGGTTATCTCTTTCTATGAGATGAGTCTCTTGCAGGCAGCATATTGTTGGGTTTTTCTTTTTAATCCAATCTGCCAGTCTATGTCTTTTGATTGATGAGTTCAGACCATTAACATTCAGGGTTATTATTATGATATGATTTGTATTTCCAGTCATTTGACTCATTTTTTAATTTTTGACATGATTGGTTTCTCCTTTATTTGGCTATTCCTTTAGGCTGGTTCCTTCCTTTGCTGATTTACATCATTGTTTTTCATCTTTTCCTCATGGAATATTTTGCTAAGAATGTTGTATAATGCTGGCTTTCTTTTAGTAAATTCTTTTAGCTTTTGTATATAATGGAAGGATTGTGTTTCATCGTCAAATCTGAAAGTAAGATTTGCTGGGTATAAGATTCTTGTTGGCATCCATTTTCTTTCAGGGCTTGATATTTTTCCATTCCCTTCTAGGTTTTATGGTCTGGATTGAAAAATCTGATATTCTTATTGATTTCCTCCTGAATGTAATTTGGTTCTTTTGTCTCGCAGCCTTTAAAATTCTGCCTTTATTTTGTATGTTAGGAATTTTCATAATAATGTACTTTGGTGTGAGTCTGTTGTAACTCTGTATATTTGGAGTCCTATAGCCTCTTGTACCTGGTTTTCCATTTCATTCTTCATATTTGGGAAATTTTCTGATATTATTTCATAGAATAGATTGATCATTCCTTTGGTTTGTTTCTCTAAGCCTTCCTGCATCCCAATAATTCTTAAATTTGGCCTTTTCATGATATCCCATAATTCTTGGAGATTCTGTTCATGATTTTTTACTGTCTTCTCTATTTGGTTAACTTTGTTTTCAAGATCAAATATTTTGTCTTCAATGTCTGAGGTTCTGTCTTCCAGCTGTTCTATCCTATTGGTTATGCTTTCTATGGAGTTTTTCACTTGTGTCATTGTTTCCTTCATTTCAAGAAATTCTGTTTGGTTGTTTTTTTTTTTTTTAATTTCTCTAACTCTTTATTGAAATGATCATTTGCTTCCCGTATTTGCTCTTTTAACTATTGATTGATGTGATCATTTAATGCCTGCATTTGCTCTTTCATCTCTTCCTTCAATGCCTGCATTTGCTCTTTCATCTCCTCATTTGCTTCCCTGATTGTTTTAATTATGTACATTCTGTACTCCCTTTCTGACATTTCATCTACTGTGCTGTCATTGGGTTTTATTGATATAGTATCTAGGTTTGTTTGGGACATTTTCTTCCCTTGTTTTCTCATATTGGTCAGATATCAGTGGGACTCTGATATATTGCAGATTTTCTCTATTGGCTTATAGTGTCCCTGTAGAATTCCAGTATATCATCTCCCATCCTTCAGTAGCCTGTTGTCTTGGAGGAATTTGATAATGCAGTGCTTCCAAAGACAGCTGTCCCTAGCCTTCTTTGGGACCAGGCCTGGGGGCTGGTTCTGTGTGGAAATCCTCTCACTGGGTGGGCCCCCTCCTAGAAGTTGTCTATAGACAGGGTCTGTCCCCACCTGAGGGAGCTGGGCTGCTTGGGAAAAGCCTCTCCTTGTCCTTCCTTGGACCCAGAAGCCACCTGCCGTCCACGCGCACTGCTGGGTTCAAGGCTTGGGGTTGGCTCTGTGGGGAAAATCTCTCACTGGGTGGGCCTGCTCCAAGAAGCTGGCTGTGGATCACACCTGCCACCAGAAGAAGCAGGCCTGCTTGGGGAAGGCTCTTGCTTTCTTGCCCTGCTCCAAGAAGCTGCCCACTGTCTGGGCCTGCTGCCCAACCCGAGCTACACCCAGTGGGAGAGACTCACACCTTGGCTCTATGTTGGTCCAAGTCTGTCAATACCTCCCCTTCTTGAATCCTGAGTTATGGAGTGACAAGAGATGCAGTTACCCTCTAGCCCTCCATCTTGGATCTCCCTCTGTGATGTTTTGATAAGATTTTCTGAGATGAGTTGGTTGGACTATCTTTTGTACAAGAGGATCTCTATTGTGGATAGGGGTGACTATCTGTGATGCATACAGAGGACTAAATAAGTGTGTAGGAAGGGTGATTAATTTGAATAGGTAACAATTTCTGAGATGTATGAAGAGGTCCTTTTGAGGTGTGTAGGTAGGGTTCTCTAATTTGTGAAGGGAGGGCTCTGTGTTGTGTAGGTAGTAATCCTGAGATGAGTAAGAAGGACTGTCTGAGCTTTGTAGTGTGTAGAGAAGGCCCCTGTGCTGTCAGTGGTGGAATATCTGTGTTGTGTAGGTTGGACTCTCTGAGATTTAAAAAAAGGCAGATCCTGTGTGTTCTGTAGTGTATGACCTCTGTGGTGGGTGTAGATGGATATCTGAGGTAATTTGGATAGCTCCATTGGTGTGCAGAAAGGGCAATTGATGTAAGAAAGAAAGGCTTTCAGAGTATTTAGTGAGTTTTCTTTGAAATGTGTAGAAAGGGTTCAATGAGATATTTATGGGGCCTTATAAAATGTGTAAGGAGTCTTAATTCTTTGTGTGAGAATATTCCTAGTTATGAGTATGTGTGCTTCCTAAGGTGAGTACATACACATGTTTGAGGTGTATAGGAAAGACCTCTGTGATAAATAGAAAGGGAACTCTGGGTGTAATGACGTAAGCAGAGGGGCACTCTGAAGTTTTTATTGAAGACTGGTAACAGAGTAGACTGAGGTTCAGTGAGTTTTGTATGGATGAATTTCTCAGATGTGGAGGGAATTCTCTTGAGGTGAGTAGTGACATCTTTATAAGATGTGCAGCAAGGGCACTCTGCGGTGTGTAAGGAGGGCTCTCTATGTTTTGTAGGGGAGACCTCTGAACTGTGTAGAGAGTGTTCCAATATGTGCTTTGGAGGACTCTCTGAGATGTGTTAGGGTGCCCCTTGAAATGCCTGGGAGGGCCATCTTAGGTTATTATAAGTAGTTCACTAAGGTTTATTAGGAGGGTGTACTGAGGTGTGTACAAGTGACACAGTCAATTGTGTATGGTGGGACGCCTGAGGTGATGAGTGAGAGTTCTCTCACATGAGTGGGAGAACACACAGATGTGAAAGGGAGCACTCTTTCATCTGCATAGTTTTGATTCTGTGAGGTCAGTAGAGTGGGCACTCAGCTTTGTAGTGTAGGTTCTCTGAGGTGGTTAGGCTTGGCTCTCTGAAGTTTTAGGGTAGTCTCTATGAAGTATACAGAAGGAATCAAATGTTTCATTAGGAGTGTTTTTGACTAAGTAATTGTGTTATCTTAATTGTATAGAATGGGCCCTTCTAAAAGAATAGTAAGATCTCTCTGAGATGGTTAGTGAGAACACACTAAAATGTGATGGGAGGATTCCTTGAGGAGAGTGGAAGGAATATCTGAGGTGTTCAGGGAGAACACTCAAAGGAGTATCAGGACAGTTCTCTTCAAAATGTAGGGATGGTTCTTCATGGTGTTCAAGGCGGGATTTGTTTTGAGTAGTGAGGATTATCTGAGATTTGTAGTTAGTGTTTTCTGATGTGTGTATAAAGGACATTGTGAGATTTGTATGTATGAATCTCTGAGATGTGATGGGAGGACCCTGCAATGTGTAGGGGTGTCTCTCCATTGTGCATAGGGTGGGCAATCCAAGGTGAGTAGAATGACTCATGAGTGGTGTGGGAATGACCCTCTAATATTAGTAGTAAGAGATATCTGTGCTCAGTAGGGAGAACAATCTAAGTTGTGAAAATAAGACTCTAAGAATTGTATAACAGCATTCTCTGTAGTGAATAGAATTGTCTGAGGTGTGTAGAGATAGTGTTTTGTGGTATGTAGTGAGGGCTTTGTGAGGGCAGAAAATACTTTCTGTGTGCATAGGAATTGTACAATGAGATAAAGAATAATCATCTCTGGAGAGTAAGGATAGCTCTTTGAGCTGTGTTGTAAGGGCTCTCTGAAGTAAAAAGGGAGGGCTTTGTGTGGTGTAGATAAGATTCTATGAGATGAATATGCAGAGCTCTCTCAGCCAGCCTTGTAGTATAAGTTTTCTGAAGCCTATAGAGTTAGCTCTCTGAGATGTGAAGGGATGGTTCACTGAATTGAGATGGGAGGTTTCTCTGGGTTGATTAAGGATGTCTCTGTGAGATTTGTAGGGTGGTCACTCTGTATTTGCTATGTAGGATCCTTAAGGTGTTTAGAAATTGCTCTATGAGTTGAGAAATCTCCAGAAGTGTAAAGCAAGTGTAATATATGTGAGTAAGTTGGGTTTTCTGAAGTTTGTAAGGAGGTTTTTTAAGGTGTGTCGGTAGGCCTCTCTGAGGTGTTTGTGTGGTCTCTAGGTGTAGAGTGAGTTGTCAGGTATGTACACAGGGTACTGTGATGTGCAAAAGGCTTTATGAGATTTTTAGGAGGGCTCCTTGACATGAGTGTATTTGCTTCCTATAAAGGAAAAGGAGAGCTAATTGAGGTGTATAGCGAAGGGTTATGTGGTCAGTGGAAAGGGATCTCTGAGTTGTAGTGAGTGTTCTCTAGGTGATTAGAAGCACTTTCTGAGATATTTAGTAAAGCCTTGCAAATGAGTATAGGACATACTGAGCTGTGTAGGGATGTCATCATGAGTTGTGTAGAGTATGCTCCTCAGGTGATTTCTGAGAGTTTTCTGAGGTGTGTAGGGATGGCTCACTGGGTTCTGTAGTGAGGGGCCTCTTAGTTGTGTAGGGAGTACTATTTGAAGTTTGTCAGAGGGCTTTATGTTGCCTGTGTGATGATCTCTTGCAGTCATGAGGGAGGGCTCACTAAGGTGTACATGGATTGCACTTTGAGGTGAGAAGAAATTGCTCAGTGAGTTCTACATGGAGAGGCTTGAGAGGGGAGTAGTGATATTTCTCAGACATAAGAAAGGAGGATAAAAATATTGTAGTGAGAAATCCAGGTGTGTAGGTAAGGTTTTTGGTGGTGGGCAAGGAGAGAATTTTGGTGAGTAGTAAAGGGTATTTCAGATGTGTAACTAGTCTTTTATTAGGCCAGTTAAAGGGGTATTTTGAAGTTTATATGGAATGCTGTCAAATATGTGAATGGAGGATGTTCTGGGGTATGTACTGGGGTCTCTCTAACGTAAGTGAGGAGGGCCCTTTGAAATGTGAAGGAAGGGTTTTTGATGTGAGAGAGGGTTATCCATTAAGTTAGTAAGGAGTGCTATTTGAGTTGTATAACAAAGACCTTAGTGGTGCATACAGAGGAAAGTCTGAGGTGTGCAGTGATAACTCACAAAGATGTAAAGGAAGGACTCATTGAGATGTGTAGAGATGTATTTCTGAGGTGTTTAGTGTCTGCTTTTGTGGTGTGTACCAAGGGCTTTCTGAGGTCCCTCAGACATGTATAGGAATAGCTTTCAGGTTCTAAAGGAGGGGCCAATGAGCAGTGTAGAAAGGGCTTTTTGTGTGCATGAGGGCTCTATTAAGCTTTTCAGGGATCCTTAATGTGTGTGGGAGGTCCACTTGAGGTTATTAGACATGGAACACTGAGTTGTATATGGAGGGTACACTGAGGTGTTTAGAAAGGGCTCAGTAAATTGTGTACAGAGATCCATCTGAGGTGAGTAGTGAGAGTTCCTTCAACTAAGAAAAGATGACATATAGGTGATGAAAAGAGATCTCTCTGAGGTTGAAATGTCAGTCTTCAGAAGTATGAAGAATTTCTTGACCTGATTGGAAGTGACAGTTATATAAATAGGAGAGCTACTTGAGGTGTATATGTATGGCCTCTGTGGTGCATAGAAAATGCTCTCTAAAGTGTGTACAGAGGACTTTCTGAAGTGAGTAAAGGGGTTTGGGGGTGTTTAACGAAGGCTTCAAAATCTTGTTCCCTGCTCCCAGTTTAAGGAGGGGGAGTAAGAATAAAAGGAAAAATATAGTATTTCCCTTTTAAATTAAGCAGCAAAAACTATGTATGAAAGGTTAAGTTGATCAGTGTTACATTTATTCACTGTCCATTTCTCTACTCTATTTCTATTAAAAATGGGTGACGACATCTCCAAGATACTTCCTGCTGAGAGAGCAAGGTTGGGGGAAAGTGATCCCAAATCCTAAATCCTTATTTTCTGTCATGTGGGGCACAGATAGTTCAGGTTATTCATCATCATAGCTGTCCAGAGCTTAGTGTTGGCACTTGAAATGTGAATGTACAAGGCATACATAGGGGAAGGTTCATGCTAGGACATAATGAGAAGAGAAAACCCATTACTTATTTTTAAACAATTAATACAAATGCAATTAGTATTTCAGCTACTTTCAGAAATGCTGACAAACATTTGTATCTACAGTCCTTTTTGATAGTTATATATTGGTCATTCCCACATAAGAACTCTTCCTTTACAGTCTCCAGCTATACTTACTATTGATAGGGCAGTCACAAGTGTATAACTTAAATTATATTCAAAATATACTTTTTCTTTTAAATATCCATGTAGTTAGGTTGTTTGCTCTACTATTCTGCCAAGTTTTTATGACCAAGTTGGTCAAACCGACTTTGTTCCTATCCACTGTTAAGAGTCAGCTAAAATTTCTCAGAGATCCCTCTTGTAAATGAATGTGAATCCTCTTGGCTCCTTAGCTGTGTTTTAACAGTGGTGCCATTCAGACAGGATGGGTGAGAGTCTTGCCGATCCTTTATGGATTCTCTTGGAACTAGCAGGGACATTTGTCTTTCCTATTACACTTCTCTTTGCTAAAATTGTGCTGTTAATTCCTGTCCTCTGGGGTTCTCTTAATCTTCTTTACTGGAAATTTGGGTTACTCACCAGTGTTGCAGTTCCCTTAGAGTAGTCTCATTCTTCCTAAGTCTTGGTTGAATTTAGAGGGCAAGAGTCAAATATAGTCTGCATTTTTCTTGGTCCTATTTCTTCCTTGATTTTAAACTCCAAATTTATTCAAACATCCACCAGACCAGTTTCACCAGACATAAATTAAGAGCAATGGGTTTTAAATTTTGTATTACCTGTTCCATTTAATGGGGTTAGTATTAGTGAGGGAAGTTAGCCTTAAATTGTGTCTGTCCTGTAGATGATGGCTAAATATTTCTGATTAACTCAGTTTGTTCTATTAGGTTGAGTACTTCTGAAAACATTTATAGGTAATATTTGTAATGTTTAAAGAAAATTATAAAATAAAATTAAAAATACCAAAAAAATTCAGTTGTAAAAGTTATGATGCAAGATTCAACATCTTATACTGTGGTGAATGGAAGACAGGGAGTAAATAAGGGTGGGAGAAAAGAGAAAGATACAGCAAAAAGATAACAAAGAAAGGAAGGAATTAATTTCTAAAGGGATTTATGCAACTGCACATGAAACCTGGTTCAAGAGGCCTGCTTCCACAATAAACTAGTTTTCTTTCCCTCAAATCCTGTATCAAATGCTGTTTAAAATAGGAGTGGACAGAGTAGACATCCTTGTCTTGTTCCTAATTTAGAAGAAATAATTTTAGTGTTCCCACTTAGTGTTCCTAATTTAGAAGAAATAATTTAGTGCTATGGGTTTGTCATAGGTAACCTTTATGATCTTGGGATAAGTTCTTATTGAGCTTAATTTATTCAGGGTTTTATTATCATTTGGCACTAAAAATTTTTCAAAGTGTTCTCCTGCACCTATTGAGATGAGCATGGAATTTTTGTTCTTAATTCTATTTATGTGGTGAATTATATTTATTTATTTCCATAATTTAACTTTGCTTGCACCCTGGAATGACATCAACTTGATCATAATATAAATGTTCTTAATGTGCTTTGGAATATGATTTGCTAAAATTTTGTCAAGTATATTTGCAGCTCTTTTCTCAGTGATATTGCTCTGTAGTTTTCTTTTGTGTCATTTTCTGCTTTTGGTAGCAGTGGAATACCAATTTCAAATAATAAATTTTGAAGCGTATTATTTCCCATTTTGTTTCACAAATTAGAGAAGCAAATACTATTTTAAAAAACAGATTTTAATTGTAGAAAGACACAATGTGTTTTTTTTTAACCTATTTATTTTTTGTGGTTCTGAGGATTGAACCCAGTGCCTCACATATTCTAGGAAAGTACTGTAAAACAGCTACAACATCAGCCCTCATTGCTTTTATAAGGTATAATAGATTTGGCTAAGGTAAAATTTGATCAAGGGCTTTTCTATTTTTGACAGCTTTTGAGAACATATCTTTAGCTTCGCAGAGTGGTGTATGCTTGAATTCCCAGTTGCTCGGGTGTCTGAGAAAGTAGGATCACAGGTTCACAGCTAGCCTCAGCAACTTCTCAAAGCCCTGAGAAACTTAGCATAACCCTGTCTCAAAATAAATTATAACAAAGAAGTTGTTATATGGTTAAGCAACCCTGGGTTCAATCCTTGGTACCAATATACTGCATAAATATAAGACGTACCAACAGATATATATCTATATACATATGAATATACATATTAAACAATATAAACAATATATATAAACAATATACATATATGTATTTGTTGGTACATTATAATTTATTCATGATATTATAATTTCTTCATGATATGTTCATTCTGACATATTCCTGTATGGATATAACAAAATTCAAAGTGTCTCTTCCCTCAGTGCCTCATGTTTTCCTCCCCTCATCCATCTCATGAGCTTCTCTTTCCTCTGCTCTTCTTCCTTTCATCCTTTGTGAAATATTTCTTTTCTTCACTCCATTTTTTCTAGTTTTGACATAAAAAACACTTGATCTTTGATTTTTCTGGCCCGACTTCTTTTACTTAGCATGATATTTTCCATTTTCATTCATTTCCACCAAATGGCATGATTACATTCTTCTTTATGACTCAGTAGAATTTGTGCAACTATGAAGAGATGTGTAAATGCTATTTTAAGGGAATGTTACCTGCAGCACACAGGACCTCCCATATGCAGGCCCATGCTGCTGTTTTGAGAACCAGGGAGTGAAGACCCAGGGAGAAGATCATCTAATCTGAAATACAAGAGGTCCTTCCATCTGCAGATTTTACTTCTTATACACCTGTGGACCAGTCTGGCCATCTATAGAGTGCCTTTTGTCTGTATTGACTAATAACTTGACTCTGTGGCACAGGTTTCCTTGAAAGTTTTTTGCCTGAGTAAAGGGAGTCAGCCTGAAGGTGAAATGTTACAATCCTCCAATTCACAGCTGTAGAACTCAGCTCCTTTGTAAAATTACATCTCCATTGTCCATTTGTGAAACTATCTTAAGCAGCTTTACAGTGGCTGACTCTTCATATAGCACTTTTACTGTTCTGGTCCTGAGTTGTGGTTAAAGTCAGGGAATCTAGGGTCAGATAAGACCTGGGCCCACTGGCTAGATAAATTAGATTAAATTTTTTCACTTTTATGGTATTCATGTTCCCCATGTTGTGGAATGGAATTGAAAGTTAATAATGGTGACATTTAATTATAGTAGGGGCCATTGATGAGCATGTGCTTGATTCATGTGTTCAGGACTTCTATCCCTGCTCCCTTCATTCACAGCATGAACCCCATGAATAGGAGCCACATTTACACTCATCTTAAAGGACAGAAATGCTGAGCCATGTGGAAGATAACTCACTAAAGGTCATACAGCTCACAAATGGCAGCTTCTCTCAAGCTGAGGTGACAGAAGAACAGAAGTACTCACTCTAAAGTTTATTGTTTGAATTTGCATCTGTGATTTTTCATTGACTTCAGGGGGACCTAGATGTTAAATATGATGACCTCATCTACAAGATATGGGCATTCATATTACCTGTATCCTAGAGCAATGATATGTAAAAGAAAATGAAGTAACAAGTAGAGAAGTGTGTCTGACCTATTATGACTTCTATAGAAATCTTTTCTTTTATGTACTAATGATGCAGTTTCTTATGCGGGTGACTGAGATGGTTTAATTCAGTTATTTTAATAATGGCTATCTGTTTTGCTGCCTCAACAAATTTCCATAATGTTAGAACATATTATCAATATCTGTAGAAAGATTTTGTTTATACTTTAGGACTCTCCTTAAATCCCCAGTGTAAGTATCCATCTTATACACTTGTTATTATCATGACCACAATAAATATCCTAAGTGAGTCAAGTTCAGTTATCACATATTTTTATGAACATAGTTTAATCATTTTTTGTAGTAATCTAGAGTCAGGAAGAATTTGATTAAAGCCTGGAAAAAGGACCTTCAAAAGAATTCCAGTATTCATCTTAATGAAATAAGCAAATATATTTCTCCAGTTCATAGAGCCAAGAATAAAATTGAGAGAGAAAATTTGATTTTGATCTGATAAAATATTTTCTATTAAAAGGATATTTGTGCTTTAATTCAAGTGTCTGAGATAGAAAGTATGTATTTTAATCATTTCCATTATAAATGTGCAAGTCATAGTAAATCATGTTTGAGAAGATAAATCATTTTATGAAACTTTACAGATGTAGATCTATAAGGTAGATAATAAGGGAAATCAGAACATTTAAGGATTCATGAATATGGGATATCATTTAAAAATGAAAGGTACTTGGTTAAAGCAATGAAATTTTTATTTTTAATTAGTTAAATTGGAATGTAGTATTTGCATGTGGATATGGGACCCAGTATTGTAATTCTACAAGTGTATACATTTTGAAGTTATCAAATTAGGCAAATTTCATTTTGTCCAATACTATCTTTTTATGTTTGAAACCTGAAAACACTTCTCTGGTTATTTTGAATTGTTTAAATATTTATTACACACTATAATCATGTTATTGCACTATACAACCTAAGAATTTCTTCACACTCTTACATGTATTGGATATTTCTTGCCCACACTTTCTTTCATTTCCTTTCTTATAGATCTAGGAAACTTTTCTGTTCTCAGCTTCTGTGGGATCATCTTCTTCATGTTTAATATATGGGAGCCAACATGCAGTACTTATGGAAAATATAAACTCTCTACCACCACTAGCAAAAGACAATATTAATCCCAAGTAATGATCATGTCAAGTGACCTAATTTTCCCCATTCACTCATTTTGTGCTTCGGGGTTGACTTCAATGATAAGTACACGGAAAATAAATGGAAAATTAAAAGTCAGATATGAATATGTGTCCAAGATTTTATGGGTCCCATTTGATCATTTGGACAGATATTTTGTGATATCTGTGTACATATCAATGGCATATGCCCTTTCTTATAAATTTATTTCACATTAGTCAAAAGATTATATGTATATTTTATAGTATGATTTTAAATTGATCTATGTTAGCATGAATTAAATAAGATTTTTTAAAAAAATGTTTTAGGCTGGCCACAGTGGTGCATGCCTGTAACTTCATTGTTGTGGGAGGCTGAGGAGAAGAACTGGGAGTCAAAGTCAGCCTCAGTATCTTAGCAAGTCCATGAGAAACTTAGTTTTACTTCCAAACATCATTAAGGGCAGCACTCAAATTTGGCCACAGAATAAATTAGATAATTTACACTAGTGGTCCAAATAAAGAACATTTGATCAGGAAATCCTCCAAAAATTTAAGAATATATTTATTTCTAAATGGCAAATGGAAAGAAGTCCCAGTCCAAAGTCATGTAAAAATACTTATCTCAAGCACCTACCTTCAACTTACCTATGGAGCAAAAATTTAACCTGCTTGTCAATGAGAGAGAAGAAATATCCCTAACCAGCCCAATAGCTCATGGCATGTCTCAGTAAGAAATATGATATAGTAACCCTGTTACTTAAAAGTTGTGAGAAATAATGATTTATAATTTTCTGCATCCAAACCTGACCTGATTACCAACCAGAAAAAAGGGTTAAAAAGCCCTATGCAGCAGTTTCCTTTGCCTAGACTTGCTGAAGCCTACATAGGAATGTAAACAACAAAAGAAACAGGCTCAGTGTGGGACCAACCTGACACTGAAGAAGAAAAAAATAATTGTTTGTTTTAAATGTCTTCTGGGCTTCAACACAGAAAAATAATATTAAGATTTTCTCTCTTTTCTCTCATTCTCTCTCTTTCTCTCCCCCTCTCCCCCTCTCTCTCCCCTCTCCTTCCTTCCTCCCTCCCTCTCCTCACTGCATTTCTTTCTGACTCCCTCATCCTATTTTACTAAATAATTAATGACCATTACCATTTTTTATAAGACTCCTGTTTTGTTTTGCTTTTATTAAATGTTATGTGTTAAGCTAAGAATTTTGATCATACATACCTACATTAATGATCTTTCTGATCAGTTCTATTTTTTTCCAACTCTAGAATTTGATTTGTTTGTTTTTTTGAACATCTATAATATTGCAATGGAGATTCACCTGCTAAAAGCAAACAGGCATTTGGTTTTGTGTTATGCATATATTGTGTTTATATTTATATGTGTGCATGCATCCATATATCATTTACATATCAAAGCCAGTCTATAGAAAACAAGCACTCATCTTCTCTTTGTTAGTGTTGCTAGAGGTTTATCAATTTTGTTTATTTTTTTGAAAAAAGTATTTATTTTGTCAGTTTTTTGTATTGTTTCTTTTGTTTCCATTTTGTTGATTTCAGCTCTGAGTTTAACAATTTCCTGTCTTCTACTACTTTTGGTGTTGGTCTGTTCTTCTTTTTCTAGGGCTTTAAGCTGCAGTGTTAGGTTGTTTATTTGTTCAGTTTTACTTCTTTTATTGAATGCGCTCTATGAAATAATTTTTTTATAAGTACTGCTTTCATAGTGTCCCAGAGATTTTGATATGATGTTCCTTTGTTCTCATTTACCTCTAAGAATTTTTAAATTTCCTTCCTAATATCTTCTGTTATCCATTCCTCATATAATAACATATTGTTTAATCTCCAGGTGTTGGAGAAGTTTCTGTTTTTTACTCTTTCATTTATTTCTAATTTCAATCCATTATGATCTGATAGAATACAAGGTAGTTTCTCTATCTTCTTGTATTTGCTAACATTAGCTTTGTGGCATAATATATGGTCCATTTTAGAGAAGGATCCATGTGCTGCTGAGAAGAAAGTGTATTTGCTCTTGGTTGGATGGTATATTCTATAAATGTCTGTTAAGTCTAAATTATTGATTGTGTTATTGAGATCTATGGTTTCTTTGTTCAATTTTTGTTTGGAAGATCTGTCCAGTGGTGAGAGAGGTGTGTTAAAATCACCTAGCATTATTGTGTTATGGTCTATTTGGTTTCTGAAATTGAGAAGGATTTGTTTGACATACAGGGATGAGCCACTGTTTGGGGCATAGATGATTATGATTGTTATGTCTTGCTGATTTATGCTTCCCTTAAGCAGTATGAAATGTCCTTCTTTATCCCTTCTGACTAACTTTGGCTTGAAGTCCACATTATCTGAAATGAGGATGGATACCCCAGCTTTTCTGCTGAATCCACGTGTATGATATGTTTTTCCCCATCCTTTCACTTTTAGTCTATGGGTATCTCTTTCTATCAGGTGAGTCTCTTGCAGGCAACATATTGTTGGATCTTTCTTTTTAATCCAATCTGCCAGTCTATGTCTTTTGATAGATGAATTCAGGCCGTTAACATTCAGGGTTATTATTGAGATATGATGTGTATTCCCAATCATTTGGTTCATTTTTTAAATTTTATTTATTTATTGTTTTTGACATGACTTGGTTCCTCCTTTATTTAACAATTCCTTTAGGATAATTTCTCCCTTTGCTGATTTACTTCTTTGTTTTTCATCTCTTCATCATGGAATATTTTGCTGAGAATGTTCTGTAGTGCTGGCTTTCTTTTTGTAAATTCTTTTAGCTTTTGTTTATCATGGAAGGATTTTATTTCATCGTCAAATTTGAAGGTAAGTTTTGCTGGGTATAAGATTCTTGGTTGGCATCCATTTTCTTTCAGGGCTTGAAAAATGTTGTTCCGGGCCCTTCTAGCTTTTAGGGTCTTGATTGAAAATCTGCTGATATCCATATTGGTTTCCCCCTGAATGTAATTTGGTTCTTTTCTCTCACAGCCTTCAAAATTCTGTCTTTATTTTGTGTGTTAGGTATTTTCATTATAATGTGACGTGGTGTGGGTCTGTTGTAATTTTAAAAAATCGATTCAGACCCATTGAATTTATATGATTTTAAAAGGTTTAATTTAATTTGTGTAAACAAATGAAAATGTTGATATTTATACAAGGTCTAATAACAATGGCTTCTAGGACTTTTCTTGAACGTTAAAGAGATGGCAGATACTGTTCAATACATTTGTCTGCTATCTTGGTTTTTACAGTAAAATAAGTAAATTATATGAGACACATATATGATTACTCAAATGGATTTGTTAGAGGCATTTGATTAATTAACAAAGATAAAATGCCAACTGTTAAATAACATTGAGTACTCTTAACTTCTTGAATTCCATGTGGTGAAATACTTAAACATTGTTTGTGTTCATAAATTGATAGATGTTTTTCCATGTAGGAGGTGATAAAAAGTTTAACATATTTCATTTAGATTACTGTGTGTTATATAAAGTATTTATATTTTTAAAATGGAATAATTTTTCTAAGTTCAGTAACTTTATAAGGGTTCTTTCAATATATTAACAAAAAGTGGTCAATGAATAGGAAAGAGAAAATAAAAGGTTCTAGGTATGGAAATGCATTTAATAGAAGGGAGAAGAAAATTTTTCTGGGTAAGAAAGTGCTGCTGGAATAAAATACATGAGTGTGTAAGTAAGTGCAAGAAAGTCTTTGTGTAAGCAAATGGCAAATTTAAACAAGTTTGTGTGTAACTAAGTTCATTTTATGTACATGAGATTATCAGTTAAAGCTATATTTATTCCTAACATTAAATATTAACGTAACGATATAAACCAAAGTTTAATCCATATGTTGAACTGAAAATGACTTCTTCAAAACAGTAATATACTCATAAGACTGAGTCTGTTTAATTTTATTTTTGAAAATATTTGGTCTTAAAGAAATTGAGGTTTATAAAATTGCGATTAAACAACTGTTAGAGTCTTATACCATGTTCTAAAGTTTAAATTTTTATTTAAAAGCTAAACTGGTTCAATATAAAAACATTAAGATAATTGTGCTCTTACCCTGCTTTTACTATTAAAAGTGTTCATATCTTGCAGATATACAAGACTATAAATCATAAAATTTATCAAACTGCTATCCTAAAAACTAAAATTCTCTGTAATGGTAATTTTAAAATTGTAAGTATAACAAATTTTATTGGGGGTTTATTTATATCATTTAATTTTCTGTAACTGGACTGGAGACATGTTGCATTCTACACTGAGATAAAAATGTAAATTTATTTCTAAAAGATAATGAGAGCCTGAAATGTTTAAAGGTTAATATATTGAGTCATGAAAGTATTTTGCCACTTTCCCAAACAAAAGGAAACATAAAAGCTCTCTCATACTTTCTCTGGGTAAGAAATGATAGTAGAACAGCAGTTTGAAAGAACTTATATTTAAAAAATAAAATAAGACATATGAGGTATGTGGCATATTTATGGTGGATATAACCAATTATAAGAAAAAATGATTTTATATATTGGAAATGCTTTAGATTCTGTTTTTCATGATGAGTAACTCCCATCACATCTTTAGTTATTTTTTTTTTAAATTTTCTGTTTCTGAAATTCAAAGTTCACCTTATTTGATTTTTATTTTTTGTATTTTTGCAATTTTTTTTTTGTATAAATCTCTGATGTTCTATTGCACTCTTTATTTCAAGTGCCATCATTCAGGTCTGCACCTCCAAGTTTCTACTAGTATAAATTTAAGTGCTCGTGTATAGGTGCTGTGGAGTAAGGAGAGCCCTTCCTCAAGGTTCATTTGCCATAAAATCCAAATCAGAATAGGTGTAAAAAGTTGTCCCTTGCAATCAGACAATTGCTCCAATAATTTGAAAGGGCATTCATGTCCTTTGCAAGTTGAGTTATTGTCACTAATTGTCTTTTCTTACCTAATGATCACACCATTACTTTTTGTTGTATTGCTATAGTAGTTTGAAGATTAAGAAACGTCTTGGCATTTTTGGGGAGACCATTAAGAATGACAGTTTTTTGGTGTGTGTTCATAAAAGTAAGATTTCACCTCCAAAATTCCTGTGTTTTATGGCCCCACAGAATGTCCTTAGTTCTTCACTTTTTTGATATTCATGTTTGAACCTCTGTACCATTCCTCCCTTTCAGCATCATGCATGTTCAAGATGATATTATGCCCTAGAAATCTGGGTTCATCTTGTCACACATAGGCCCTTTTCTTCTCCATCACATTCAATTTTTTGGAACATCTCTTTGTCAGGGTCTGTGGCACTAGCCTGTAGTCTGCATCTTCCAGAGGATGCTAAAAAAACACTTCACATTGTCTCAGAGGGCCTTGTGTCAGATAGGCAGTGGTCAGTTTAAGGGGACAAACCCTCTGTCAAGACAGATTGACTAGATATTTCTGCATCCAGATACTTCTGTGAGTTGAAGAGCCCCTTGGAATCTCCTACCAAGAGAATTTCTGAGTGCAGCCTATTTGTGGGTAAGCAGCAAAGGAGGTGGGACTGGCAGATTGAGTTTTCCCAGAACATCATTTCTTCCTTGATAGCTCCTTCCTGGTCTCCATTACACCTGCTCTAATTTTGACTGCCTGCTTGCCTCTCTAGGGATCACAGCAGCCACTTGCATCCACCGAGAAATCAAACTTCTATCATCTGGACATTCTACTAAAGAAGGGGCAGCTCACAAGAGTTTGTGAGTGTTTCCTAATACAATCATCACCTAACCCACCAAGATGCACTGGATGCTCTCCTGGACTCAGTTGTGAACATCCATCATTACATGAGGCTGGTATGTCCCTAGGTGTGTTATCTGACTAGGCAAAATCCAGAGTGAGCCCAGTCCAGGAGAAGCAGGTTTGGAAGGTAATGCTGCTGGGGCTCATTCTAGGTTGGATGATTCTCCACCCTCATGAAACCAACTATCCCTCCCAGGTTCAGTAGACAAAGTGGGGGCCAATTGCCAGCAGTGGGACAGGGGTGGCCATGTGGCCATGATTCCTGGTTTGGCCAAATGTGGATATTGCCATCTGTTGGGCCTGCAGGGCAGTGTAGGATGTCAGTTCCCAGAGGGTTCCCTTGCCTTGGAGGGAGCTGAATTGCCCATAGACCCATTGGACTGGGTCCCCAATACACCCTGGCTTCTCTGATCCTGGAGGAATAAGTTAGAATTCTATTTCTTGAAAACAATAGAATCTGGGGTCTCACTCCCTCCATATTCCCTCTTACCATCACAGCTGAGCTGGCACTTGACTTAAATCTTTGAAGCACCCAGGACCTGAAGTATCTGGTTGCCTTGGGAACTGTGAATTCATCATGCTCTGATTCCACATTTCTGCAATATCAGGCATTATCTGCAGAGCAGCCAGATTTCACAGCAGCACTCCTGGAGACTCATGTTGCCCAACGCCCAGAAACACATCCTGCACAAACGAACAACGTGCATTCTCCTTCCTGAGCATGGAATCTCCTTGCCCTTCAAATCCCAGATACTGGATTCCAGCCCTTTACACTTTGAAAATCTTAGCTGTCTCCTCTTTTGCTCTTATTTCACAGGGACACTGTTAACCAAGTTAAGCATGGCTTTTCTCAGAGGAGAAAAAGCCAAATCTGTAATTTTACTAATTTTAAAATAAACAACTATATATAATTCAGAGGAGTCAATAGAACATAAGGAGAGTATGGGAAGGCAGTTTGGTGGGGGAGTGCTGGGGACAAAATTAAAGTATAGTGATGCCATCCAGGGGAGTCAATTTGGCACGGGAGACAAATGAGTAGTGAGGCTCTTGAATTCGGAACGGTCTATTCATGAATCAGGAAGCCTGGGAACTGGAACCTCAAACCTGGAACCCTGGTGCTTGAGGAGAGCCAGCTTATATCCCCTCCAGGAGGTGAAGGGTAGGGCTAATGCCAATTATGCAAAGATTAGGCGAGGAGCTAACTGCCCAATCATGGTGAAGGTCAAAACAAGCAGGCATGATCAGGAGCACTTGGGAACACTTATGCACACATAGTGTGCGTGGACTTAATTGAAAATGGTCAATGATAAATCACCTGGGTGTGCTTATGTTGATCAACCTCCTCACTGCTGATGTGATCAAAACAACTTCTGGCTGGCTGCCAGGGGCCATCTTGGTGTAGTCCGCATGGCATAGCCCCCAACAATTCCCCCTTCCTTATATGAAGTGAAAAAGAAGCTGGCAGTGATTGTGTCTGTCTTAGGTCCCAGGAGTCAACATCCTGTCCTTACCTATCATCAAAGGATACCAAGGCAGGTTTGGCACTTCTGTCTTAGGTTGGTACAGTGTTTTCCCATGGTTACCTGTCTTTAACTACCGATCCAGGATACTAAGCCATATACTGGGAGATTGTCCTGCTCCAAGGGTGGCCATGGCCTGTTTTATGATCACATTATAAGCCTGTTGACTGGCTTTGAGGTGTTTGTAGATGTAGAATAGAATTAACAAAAGCATACCCAAGTTTATTAGTGTGGGACTTAGAGTTCCCCAAATTTGGTGTCAAATTGTGTTAGTTTATCTCATTCTTTCGTGATAAGCTCTCCCAGTTTGACTTCCACCTTAGTGGCCTTCATGGCAAGGATCTGCCGCCCAAGCCTTATTACCAGCTTGTCAAATCCATCTGTCCATTGTTGTGCAATCTGTGAAAATAACTGTCTAGAGAAGTTCTCATTAAAAGTCACAAAAAGGAAAGCTAGGCACACTGGAATATATGAAAAAACAATCATTTTGAAGCCAGAATTAAGGACAGGTGGTGTAAGACCCCCAAAAAGGAGACCCCAACTCTGTCCCATGGATCGACAGCAACCCCAATCAACCACCGGAAGCATCACTTGATGCAAACCTCAAGAGTCTTTTATTCCAGCATGCTGGGACCCAACTCGTTACTCACGCAGGAGTTAAGGAGTCGAGTCCCTTGCAGAAAATCTTACAAATTTATAAAGGCAGAAACCACACATCGGGAGGGATCGCACATGAAAGGGAAAAAAAGGGGAACAAAGTCGCCGGGAAATTCCAACGGGGGTCTGGGTTTGCTGATAACATACAACATGTTTCACAATGTTTTACAACAGGGTGTAGACTCTGGTCAACAGTTTCTGGTAATCTTATATCCTATATATCTTAACTGTCTGAGTACTATCTTGCTCAAATTACTCTTTAACTCTCTGGGTCTGTTTCCTGGAAGAGATTTAAGGGCTTTGTTCCCATTACTGGGAGGGAGAACTTAGGGAGTTGAGATAAAACAGACAGCTTAAAAAAAAGTCCATTCTTTCAGTAGTTAGTGTAGAAATAGGAAAGCGGGTCAATTCGAGGAAATAAAGCCATGAAGCCAACTGCCTGTGGAAGTTGGAGTTTGTTCCTTGAAGAATGGAATGTCAAGGAGCTCCAGAGCCCATTGATTACCAAATTTACCTGCCTTTATCAAGGACTGCAAGCATGGAGCTGCTAATTAATGCCCCCTGGGCTATTGCCTGCCTGAATCTCCTTGGCCCTCCCCCTGCCCATGGCTTTTCACTTAATGCAAATCCAGGCCTAGTCTCATAGACAGGAAGGAGAGATAAGGGGGGGAGAGAACTGGAGAACAAAAGAGAATTTAACCTATAAAAGATGTAGGGTGCGCTCTCTTCTTGGGACTTTAGAACATCAGCCATGGCCCCCTTCTTCCTGCCGGGAGAAGTCTGTATTATTACCTTTAAATAAAACCTGCTTAATATGCTTGCCTTGGTGTGCTTATCTAGTGTTCAATCTTCAACATTAGAAGGAGCAGAACTCATCACCGGTAAATGGCGGTATCAGATTAGGAGGTCCCACTGAGATCTACACCAAAGTAAGTAAGCTTCTCTCTCCATGCACCCCACATCTGTTTGAGGTGCATCTTTCTTTCTCTATTTTTGGAGGGCAAAATGGGCACCCGTTGGCTACTTAAATGCAGTTAGTGCAGCCACCATTCTTAAGACTCAGGAGAGAGTTTTCCCGGCCCAGGCAAGTTTTCAATCACCTGCTCTGTAGGCATTTTGACTGTGCTGAAGCCATTTCCTACTTTTCTGTCCAGGCCTGGAGTGCAATTGCCACTAGTACACAGTGTCCCTAGTCCTGATCTGTCCAGGATGTGTAGAGGTGGAG
This sequence comes from Sciurus vulgaris, assembly GCF_902686455.1. Taxonomy (NCBI): domain Eukaryota; kingdom Metazoa; phylum Chordata; class Mammalia; order Rodentia; family Sciuridae; genus Sciurus; species Sciurus vulgaris. The sequence goes on from NW_027632436.1 coordinate 2,177,775, forward strand.
GAAGGGTTGGAACAACTGTGGGGTTCTTGGCCCAGGCTACTCTTGGGTGGACCCCAAAGGTTCCTTCTCTGGACTCCCCCTCCTGACAGCCCTGATGGGTATCCAGAGTGATCAGTAGACGAGTGGCACTGAGGGAAAGCGCCAATCACCTTTGCCTCCATGTGGGCTGCACAGTGCACAACACTCCCGCACATCCACTCCCTCCTGGATGCTCCCCTTCCCTTGCCAGTCAGACAATAGGAATTCAAGCTGTAGGATTAAGGCCTGGGATGATTAGTATGAAAATGCCTAGGTTTCCTTTGTTCGCATAATTAGCCTTCACTAGTCTAGACACTAAAGTCTCCCCATTACTGTTCCCATGCTTAAATGTACTCACCGTGTTCTCTTTAAGCTGCAAGAGGGAGGAATTTAAAAACCCCTCCCGTGTGACCCTCCAAGCAAAGGGTGTTACGTGCCTAACAACGAACAGATGTCCCCTCACCCTCCAGAGATTCCTTTAGTCTACATGGCAAAAAGATAGGCAAAAGGCACATGTTTTACTTTTGTCATCATTTTCCATAATTAGGAGTTCATAGTGGCAGGAGGAAAGCAGTAATGCCCTTAAGTCTGAATCCTCCCAGTGTCTCTAGCACAGGGCAAACTAGGACCCTAGCACTTTGCCAAGGAAGGCCAGAAATAACTTTGGCAAAGCCAGGTAGTGAGAGATGGTTTGTTCTGTACCATAAGGAAGCTCAAAGTTAGGGAGATGTCCCTAATACTTCTAACTCAGAAGGGAGCTTTGCTCTCAACAGTATTTTCAGGTTCACCACTAGCCTGCATAGTACTAAATTGCAAATGAAAAGTGCCTTTCATATGTTACCATGCTTGACATCAATAATTTCTACCATGAGAGCAGAAAGCCTTGAGGAATCGCCCACTAAGGGAGGAAAATTGAGGAAACCCTCCCAACTTAAGACAGACAAAAATAAATTTAAGGAGGCTTTTGGAGGATCCTAATAAATATTGAGATGTTTCAATACTTATGCCAGGTATGACTTCACCTGGAAAATTATGCTATTAACTGTCCCGGCCTGCAGGACATCAACGGGTACCTGGAGGGGGGTGCGGGGATTGAGTGAGACAAGAGACACAGGAAATGGAGACAAGACAAAAGCCTGATCAAGTCTCATTTATTAGAGGAATAAACACAGTTAATATAAAGTACAGAAACCAATCAGAGGAAAGCGCGTGAAGGCAAGACTAGGTTCACGCCAGAACTCAAATAAGGAAGTGTAGTTGGCCAATCATGAAGCACCACACAATCTAGTCTGATGCACCTGGTATAGTCTGACAGGTGTCTAAACAGGTAGAGGCACACCCACCATCATCTGGCAGGCACCACCTTAGCTCAGCATGAGGCAAGGCAGGGGGCATGACCATGAGCCAAGGCGCATGACCATGAGGCAAGGCAGGGTGCGTGACCTGCCGGCTCCGGACAATTAACCATCTAGAGCACAGGCCGTTCACAGAAACCAACCTAACTGGGATTCAAATAATGATTAGGATGCCTAAAAAAACTATTATGCAGCCTTCAGGAAAGTCTTGCTATTTTCATGGAGAGACTAAGGAAAGCAATAAGAAAACACACCACTCTGAATCCTGAATCCATAAATGGCCACCTACTTGTAAAATATAAATTCATCATTTAGTCAGCTCCAAATATTTAGAGGAAATTACAAAAATTGACACATGGCCCTGATCAATCCTCAGATGATCTTCTCCAGCTTGCATCTTCTATTTTTTTAATATACATCAAAAGGAAAGAAATGGGAACATATAGGCAAGAAAAAGGACTTATTAAAGATCATTCAAACTGATAGAAACTTTTAATGCCTTGCAATAGTCCATGCAATTTGCCCATTTTAGGAGTTAAAAAGCAAACTGCCTAGTCCAAAACCTTAGAATAATGAAGCAGTAATTTCCCCCACCCTGTAGTTCTTAATCCATAAACTTTTATCTTGGATTCTTACTGCTGCTTGATTTACTAAGTTAGATTTAAAAGACGACCTTTCCTGTCTATGCTAGACTCTGAATGGCAATTTCTGTTTGCCTTTGAGGAACCAGATACTGTATCTCAACTAACCTAGACAGTGTTTCCTCAGGATTTAGATGGCCCTCACCTGTTCTGGACAAACCTTAGCTAAGGACTTAACAAAATTCAGAGATAAAACATCTGTGATTGTGCTCCAGTAAGTAAATGACATCCTTTATGTGTCTCCACCCAGGAGGAATATCAAAAGGCCATTGCAGAACTCCTAAACTTCTTAGCTAATAGGAATTAGAAGATCTCAAAAATAAAGCTTAATTATGTCATCCACAGGTTAAATACTACAGAAAATAGCCACTATAAGACAATATTCTACCCCAGGAATATCAAGAAGGGGACTTACTTCAAGTTCCTGTCCTCAGCTTACCTATGAAGCAAGATTTAACCTGTTTGTCACAAAGAGGAAAATAAATCCTGGATAAGCAGCCGTAGGCAGCTCAATAAACAATGGCATATCTCAGTGAGAAACTTAGCAAATTAGCTTCATTCTCAAAAGTAATGGAAAATAAGGTCTCATAATTTTCTTTGACATCCAACCTGTCCTGATGAGATGGCTAAAATTCCCTAGGCACAAGGTTTCTGTTAAAACCTGTTAGATCCTTCCAGATCTCAGTCAAGGCTTACATTGAAATGTAAATAAATGAAGCCTAAAGTCTCAGTAGGAGACCGGTCTCAAACCTAAGGAAAAAAAAGATAAAAAGAGCCTTACCTAAATTCCAGCAAAAGTATGTTTTATAGTACTTTACTAAAGTAATTAATGGCTGTATCATTTTTCCAGGACTCTTGTTTTTTTTTTTATTTATGTTTTATTGAGCTCATGATTTTTTTGATCAGTTCTATTTTTTTATTCAACTAGAGTTTTTGAACATTTGTTACATTGCAATGGAGATTCACCTACAAGGCCTTTGATTTTGTGTTATTTGTATGTCGTGCTGTCTGATGTTATGTTTTGTCTGTATCAAAACTGAGCACTCCTAAATTTACAATTTAAAAATGGATCCAGATACTCTCAATTTAAAAAGGTTCAAATTGGGTAAACTAATAAAAGTAAAATATCTTTGAAAATAAGTTGCAAGTCTCTAGGTGGTCAAGCTAATAAAATATTGATGTTAATAAAATGTCTAATATCAATTTTTTCTAGTACTTTTCTTCAACAGGGAAGAGACAGCAAATACTGTTTAGGACACTTGTTTGATATCTTGATTTTTAGAGAATAAGTGAATTAGCATTAACATGTATGGGATTACTCAAATGTGTTTGCAGAGACATCTGATTAATTTACAAATTTAAAATGCTAATTGTTAAATAACATCGAGTACTTTTAACTCCTTAAATTCCATGGGGTATCATACTTAAACATTATTGTTGTCATAGGTTGGTAAATAAAAGGGTTTAAACTTGCTTTGTGTCATCACTGAACTAAAAACAAGATTACTAAGAGTTATGTCCTAACAAGTACAATTCTATATACAAAGGGTCCCAAACATTTCCACTGTGTTTCAATTAGAGTACTATAAACAACAAAATATTTAATCTTATTAAAATAGAGTAATTTATCTAAATTCAGAAATTTCATAAGAGTTGTTTCAGAATGTGAAAAAAAGTGATCAACAAATAAGAAAGAGAAAATAAAAGGTTTTGGGTATGGAAATATATTTAGTAAAAGGAAAAAGGAAATGTTTCTGGGTAAGAAAGTGCTTGTATGATATAATACATGAGGGTCTAAGTAAGTGCTAAGAAAGTCTGTGTGTAAGTAAAGGGCAAGTTTCAACAAGTTTGCATGTAACTAAGTTGGTTGTATATATGTGAGACAGCTAAAGCTATTTAAGGTTTTTCCTAAAGTGAAATACTAATGTTCTGATATAAACCAAAGTTTAATCTATATGGTAAAATGGCAAGGAATTCTTAGAAACACTAATTTACTCTTAACTTTGTGTCTGTTAGGTTTTATTCTTTAGAACAATTAGTCTTAAAAATTGGGGTTTATACAATTATGGTTAAACAACTGTTAGATTATTGTACTATGTTACAGAGTCTAAATTTTTCTTTAAAAACTAAATTTGGTAATACAAAAGTGTCAGGGTAATTGTGAAATGGTCACTAGATGTATATTAAATGTGCTCATGTTTTTCAGGTACACAAGTTTTTACAGCAAGGAATTTATTAAGCTCTCCTATTCTCCAGATTAAACTTGTCTGTAATGATAATCTTAAACTTATAAAGAGTAAATTTTATTGGGGATTTATTTCTATCATTTAATGTTCTATTATAGGAACTGCTATCAATAGGATATATGTAAAATTTGTTACTTTTTACACTGAGGTAAAGAATTTCAATTATAAATGTATTTATAAAAGTTAGAGCCTGACTTGTTTACAGGTTAATATTGTGAAACATGAAAATATTTTGCCACTTTGACACACAAAAGGAAAGTTAAAAGCTCTCTCAGGCTTTCTTTAATCCATGTTTTAGATATAATGTTAAATTGTTTTAACTTGTGCTCATATAGACTCAGGAAACAATATATGTATACTTCTTAAAATGACATTTAAGAAAGAAGCAAAGATCAACATCAGAATTAGAACACTTAAGATCTATAAAAAGCCACACCTTACCTGAGATAAGGCTCTGCCTCCCACCTCACTGTGTGTAGAATGGCTCCAAAATAAGCCAGACTTCAGCTTATTTAAAGTTATAGTCAAAAGATTGGTTCTTGTTGTAAAAGTAGTGTGATTTCAAATAGGGAATATAATGTGGTTCTCAGTCAAAATCCAAGATAGCTATTATACAAACAAAATATATATTTTACTATTGCTAATTGCATTTTGTAAAACTGTTACCTGTTAATGCTTTGCAGAAGTAGATGCTTCAAGAACACACAACCTAGGTAACTTGTGATTATAAGCCATCACCTGTAGAATAGATAGTGGTAACTTCCAGTACTGATGCAGACTCCAATTAGATAAAAGGGTAAATAACTGTAAAGTTATAGACATTGAAGTTAAAGCCCAGTACTCTTACTTTATGACTGGTGAGACTGGCTTGCTGGATGATTAAGATCAAACTTAGAGATTGGAATTAAATACAGAAGGCAAAATAGACCAGTATTTGGATCTTTTGCCCTCAAAGTCAGCCTGAACCCAGGAAATAAGAGAACTTCTCTAAGGAGCTTTGCCACTCTGGGTCACACAACCTCCTGATCAAGGAGATTGTTGAGACTAAAGGATGAAAAATCACTCAGTGCATCTGCTGCAGAGGAGGATCATAGAAAAAGGGAGACATCCCTTCATGCTTCCAAAGGAAGTCACCTCATCAAGGAGAACCTGCCTAACCAAAGTCACTGGTGGAACTAGGAAGCTGCTCTTAAGTTCTCTACAAGTGATCCCTGTGGGAACTCAGCTGACTCTTTAACATGACAGGAAGCAGGTCAATTTGACCAGCTTGATCTTAGGTACACAGCAAAACAGTTAAAACCATAATATAGCCATTCTTGGGCATTTAAAGGAAATAATTGTTAAATCTAACTTATGATGTACACTTGTATTAGCCCACTAGAATAAAGACTGGAAGCTACAAATGAAAGAAAAATTCTTCAGCAAATGTGCCTGATAACTATCAAGAGAAACTGCCAGAGTCAGAACTTTTTAGTCAGTTTAAGATCTTCCTAAGCTACACAGGTAGACTTAATCTATGTTTGCTCATATGATTATCTAGCCCTAAGTAACAGAAGTATAGAGATCTCTACTAAACACAGGTTATACCAATAAAGGGATATTTTACAAAATCAGATGACATATTTTCTGGGGACATCAATGACATTAAGAGTTAAATGTTGTGTTTATATTCCTGATAACCTGGACAATGTTAAAGTCCCCAAATAAAGGCCTTGTCCTCTCCAGCCTTTGCTAGGCCTACTTATGGGAACAATTTCTCAGTTCTTCCACCTCCTGGTGAGAGATTGACTTCTGTCACTTTCATGATACTCAGTGGCATGTTTCAGATGCTGCAACATTTACTTTGTACTAATCTCATTTCAGTACTCATGTCTTTTTGTTCTTATATCATAGAAACACCCACCCTAAATGACTTTACAACCTGCTCTTCCTCAACCAGACCCCTTGATTGACCCAATTGTTAAAAAAGAACCTCCAAGCTGCTTGCCCCATGCCACCCACTTCCAGCTCGAAGAAGCCAGAGCAGTTGTCGACCCCCTTCCCCAGCAGCATGGAGTTCCTAAGATTAGAGGGGGGAATGAAGCCAGAATTGGGAACAGGTAGTTAGTGTAGAAAGAGGGGATTAGGTCAGTTTGAGGAAATGAAGCCATGAAGCCATCTGCCTCTGGAAGTTGGAGACTGCCCCTGGAAGATTGGAATGTCAAGGATCTCTGGAGGCCATTGATTACCAAATTTACCTGCTTTTATCAAGGACTGCAAACAAGGGGCTGCTAATTAGTGCCCCCTGGGCCCTTATCTGCCTGAATCACCCTGGCCCTCCTCCTGCCCATGGCTTCTCACTTAATGCAAAACCAGGCCTAGTCACGTAGGCAGGAAGGAGAGATAAGGGGGGGGGAGAGAACTGGAGAACAAAAGAGACTTTAACCTATAAAAGATGTAGGTACACTCACTTCTTGGGACTTTTAGAACATCAGCCATGGCCCCGTTCTTCCTGCCGGGAGAAGTCTGCATTATTACTTTAAATAAAACCTGCTTAATATGCTTAAAAAAAAGGCAAATCTTTTATCTTAATTTTATCCTGCTGAATATTGTTTCAAAAAGTGAACATTTTATGTAAAATGTAATATATATGTATTTAAAAATTACAAGAAAAAGTATGAGGTCTTTCTGGCACTTATGAAAACTGCATTTTATTGATTTTGGTGATATGTAGGGCATTCTCTAGCTTTTAAAAATGTTTACTTATTGTGATTTTACTCATTCTATATATTCAATTCTGTTTTTAAAAAAGTGAATATTCTGGCCTTTGGGACTCCTGACACAACAGTGACCAGTCCTCAGGACCCTGCACCAAATAGAAGAAAAAGTAGACTCAAATATCCATCATGTTTGCTTAGGACAAGACTTCCTACAAGACTCCCAGAGAGCAAGAAATAAAAGCAAGAATCAATAAATGGGATGGATTCAAACTATAAAGCTCTTTCTCAGGAAAAACAAGAATGTGAAGAGAGACCCTAATGATTAGGAGATAATCTTTTCCACAGGCACTTCAGATAGAGCACTAATCTCCAAAATTTATTAAGAACTTAAAAAATTTTTACAACAAAAACACAAATAACTCAATCAATAATTGGGTAAGTAACTGGACAGACACTTCACAGAAGATAAATAGGTGATTAACAAATATATGAAAAAGTGTTCTTCATCTCTAGTAATTAGAGAAATGTGAATATTTTACCTCACTTCTATTATTTTTTTTATTGTAAACAAATGGGATACATGTTGCTTCTCTGTTTGTACATGGCATAAAGGCATACCATTTGTGTAATCATAAATTTACATAGAGTAATGTTGTTTGATTCATTCTGTTATTTTTCCCTTCCCCCACCCCTCCCACCCCTCTTTTCCCCCTATACAGTTCTTCCTTCTTCCATACTTGCCACCCTCCCTAACCCTAACTCTAACCCTAACACTAACCCTTCCCTCCCCCCATTATGTATCATCATCCACTTATTAGCAATATCACTCGTCCTTTGACTTTTTGAGATTGGCTTCTCTCACTTAGCATAATATTCTACAATTTCATCCATTTGCCTGCAAATGCCACAATTTTATCATTCTTTATGGCTGAGTAATATTCCATTGTATATATATACCACAGTTTCTTTATGCACTCATCAATTGAAGGGCATCTAGGTTGGTTCCACAGTCTGGCTATTGTGAATTGAGCAGCTATGAACATTGATGTGGCTGTACCTCTGTAGTATGCTGATTTTAAGTCCTTTGGGAATAGGCCAAGGAGTGGGATAGCTGGGTCAAATGGAGGGTCCATTCCAAGTTTTCTAAGGAATCTCCACACTGCTTTCCAGAGTGGCTGCACTAATTTGGAGCCCCACCAGCAATGTATAAGTGTACCTTCCTCCGCACATCCTCCCCAACACCTGTTGTTGCTCGTATTCTTGATAATCGTCATTCTAAATGGGGTGAGATGGAATCTTAGGGTGGTTTTGATTTGCATTTCTCCTATTACTAGAGATGTTGAACATTTTTCCATATGTTTGTTGATTGCTTGTAGATCTTCTTCTGTGAAGTGTCTATTCATTTCCTTGACCCATTTGTCAAATGGATTATTTGAATTCTTGGAGTAGAGTTTTTTGAGTTCTTTGTAGATTCTGGAGATTAGTGCTCTATCTGAAGTATGATTGGCAAAGATATTCTGCCACTCTGTAGGCTCTTTCTTCCCATTGCTGATAGTTTCCTTTGCTGAGAGAAAACTTTTTAGTTTGAATCTATTGCAGTAGTTGATTCTAGCTTTTATTTCTTGTGCTATGGGAATCCTGTTAAGGAAGTCTGATCCTAGACCAACAAGGTGAAGATTTGGACCTACTTTTTCTTCTATAAGATGCAGGGTCTCTGGTTTGATTCCCAGGTCCTTAATCCATTTTGAGTTTAGTTCCATGCATGATGAGAGATATGGGTTTAGTTGCATTCTGTTGCATATGGATTTCCAATTCTCCCAGCACCATTTGTTGAAGAGGCTATCTTTTCTCCATTGCATATTTTTGGCACCTTTGTCTAGTATGAGAAAATTATATTTATTTTGGTTTGTGTCCGTGTCCTCTATTCTGTACCATTTATCTACCTTTCTATTTTGGTACCAATACTATGCCGTTTTTGTTACTATTGCTTTGTAGTAGAGTTTAAGATCTTGTATTGCAATACCCCCTGTTTCACTGTTCCTGCTAATGAGTGCTTTAGCTATTCTGGGTTTCTTATTCTTCCAGATGAATTTCATAATTGCTTGCTCTATTTCTGTAAGGTACATCATTGGGATTTTAATTGGAATTACATTGAATTTGTATAGCACTTTAGGTAGTATGGCCATTTTGACAATATTAATTCTTCCTATCCAAGAACATGGAAGATCTTTCCATCTTCTAAGGTGTTCTTTAATTTCTTTCTTTAGTGTTGTATAGTTCTCATTGTAGAGGTCTTTCCCCTCTTTTGTGAGATGGATTCCCAAGTATTTTATTTTTTTCGAGGCTATTTTGAATGAGGTAGTTTTCCTAATTTATCTTTCTGAAGATTCATCACTTATGTATAAAAATGCATTGGATTTATTAGCATTGATCTTGTAACCTGCTACTTTACTAAATTCACTTATGAGTTCTAAGAGTTTTCTGGTGGAATTTCCAGGTTCCTCTAAATATATAATCATGTCATCAGCAAACAGGGATAGTTCTGTTCTTCTTTTCCAATTCGTATCCCTTTAATTTCTTTGGTTTGTCTAATTGCTCTGGCTAGAGTCTAAAGAACAATGTTAAATAGAAGTGGTGAAAGAGGGTATCCCTGCCTTGTTCCAGTTTTTAGGGGGAATGCTTTCAGTTCTTCACCATTTAGAATGATATTAGCCATGGGCTAAGCATAAATGGCCTTTACAATGTTAAAGAATGTTCCCACTATCCCTATTTTTTGTAGTGTTTTAAGCAGGAAGGGGTGCTGTATTTTATCAAATGCTTTTTCTTCATCTATTGAAATAATCATGTGATTGTTGACTTTAAGTCTATTGATATGGTGAATTATATTTATTGATTTCCTGATGTTGAGCCAACCTTGCATCCCTGGGATCAAACCCACTTGATCATGGCGCGCTATCTTTTTAATATGTTTTTGTATGCTATTTGCTAAAATTTTGTTGAGAATTTTTGCATCGATGTTCATTAAGGATATTGGTCTGAAATTTTCTTTCCTTGATGAGTCTCTGACTGGTTTAGGTATCAGGGTGATATTGGCTTCATAGAAAGAGTTTGGGAGGGTTCCCTTCTCTTCTATTTTGTGGAATACTTTGAGAAGTATTGGAATGAACTCTTCTTTAAAAGTTTTGTAGAACTCGGCTGAGAACCCTTCTGGCCCCAGACTTTTCTTTGTTGGTAGGCTTTTGATGACTTCTTCAAATTCAGTACTTGAAATTGGTCTATTTAAATTGTGTATGTCCTCCTCATTCAGTTTAGGCAATTCATATGTCTCTAGAAACCTGTTGATGTCTTGGAAATTTTCTATTTTGTTGGAGTATAGATTTTCAAAATAGCTTCTAATTATGTTTTGTATTTCAATCCTGTCTGTTGTGATATTTCCTTGTTCATTCCGAATTTTAGTGATTTGGGTTTTCTCTCGTCTTCTCTTTGTTAGTGTGGCTAAAGGTTTATCTGTTTTGTTTATTTTTTCGAAGAACCAACTATTTATTTTGTCAATTTTTTGTATTGTTTCTTTTGTTTCAATTTCATTGATTTCAGCTCTGAGTTTAACTATTTCCTGTCTTCTACTACTTTTGGTGCTGGTCTGTTCTTCTTCTTCTAGGGCTTTGAGCTGTAGTGTTAGGTTGTTTATTTGTTGAATTTTACTTCTTTTATTAAATGCGCTCCATGAAATAATTTTCCCTCTAAATACTGCTTTCGTAGTGTCCCAGAGATTTTGATATGATGTTTCTTTGTCCTCATTTACCTCTAAGAATTTTTAAATTTTATTCCTAATATCTTCTGTTATCCATTCATCGTATAATAGCATATTGTTTAATCTCCAGATGTTGCAATAGTTTCTGTGTTTTACTCTTTCATTTATTTCTAAGTTCAATCCATTATGATCTGACAGAATGCATGGTTGTGTCTCTATCTTCTTGTATTTGGTAACATTAGCTTTATGTCATAATATATGGTCTATTTTAGAGAAGGATTCATGTGCTGCTGAGAAGAAAGTTTATTCGCTCTTGGTTGGATGATATATTCTATAAATGTCTGTTAAATCTAAATTACTGATTGTGTTATTGAGATCTGTGGTTTTTTTGTTCAATTTTTATCTGGAAGATCTGTCCCGTGGTGAGAGAGGCGTGTTAAAATCAACTAGTATTATTGTGTTATGGTCTATTTGGTTTCTGAAATTGAGAAGGATTTGTTTGACATACATGGATGAGCCACTGTTTGGGGCATAGATGTTTATGATTGTTATATCTTGCTGATTTATTCTTCCCTTAAGCAGTATGAAATGACCTTCTTTATCCCTTCTGACTAACTTTGTTTTGAAGTCCACATTATCTGAAATGAGGATGGATACTCCAGCTTTTTTGCTGAGTCCATGTGCATGATATGTTTTTCCCCATCCTTTCACATTTAGTCTATGGGTATCTTTTTCTATGAGGTGAGTCTCTTGTAGGCAACATATTGTTGGATCTTTCTATTTCATCCAATCTGCCAGTCTATGTCTTTTGATTGATGAATTCAGGCCATTAACGTTCAGGGTTATTATTGAGATATGATTTGGTTTCCCGGTCATTGGGTTCATTTTTTAAATTTCATTTATTTATTTGTTTGACACAACTTGGTTCCTTCTTTATTTGACCATTCCTTTAGGATAATTACTCCCTTTGCTGATTTACTTCTTTGTTTTTCATCTCTTTCCCATGGAATATTTTGCTGAGAATATTCTGTAATGCTGGCTTTCTTTTTGTAAATTCTTTTAGCTTTTGTTTATCATGGAAGGATTTTATTTCATCGTCAAATTTGAAGGTAAGTTTTGCTGGGTATAAGATTCTTGGTTGGCATCCATTTTCTTTCAGGGCTTGAAAAATGTTGTTCCAGGCCCTTGTAGCTTTTAGGTTCTGGATTGAAAAATCTGTTGATATCAGTATTGGTTTCCCCCTGTATGTAATTTGATTCTTTTCTCTCACAGCCTTTAAAATTCTGTCTTTATTTTGTATGTTAGGCATTTTCATTATAATGTGCCTTGGTGTGGGTCTGTTGTAATTTTGTGTATTTGGAGTCCTATAAGCCTCTTGAACTTGATTTTCCATTTAATTCTTCAGATTTGGGAAATTTTCTGATATTATTTCATTGAACATATTGTTCATTCCTTTGGTTTGTTTCTCTAAGCCTTCCTCAATCCCAATAATTCTTAAATTTGTCCTTTTCATGATATCCCATAGTTCTTGTAGATTCTGTTCATGATTTCTTACCATCTTCTCTGTTTGTTCAACTTTGTTTTCAAGGTTAAATATTCTGTCTTCAATGTCTGAGGTTCTGTCTTCCAGGTGTTCTATCCTACTGGATATGCTTTCTATGGAGTTCTTAATTTGGTTTATTGTTTCCTTCATGTCAAGGATTTCTGTTTGGTTTTTTTTTTTTTTTTTCATTATCTCTAACTCTTTATTGAAATGATCTTTTGCTTCTTGTATTTGCTCTTTTAACTGTCGATTGGTGCGATCATTCAATGCCTGCATTTGCTCTTTCATCTCATCATTTTCTTCCCTGATCCTTTTAATTATGTACATTCCGAACTCCTTTTCTGTCATTTCTTCTGTCATGCTGTCATTGAGTTTTATTGATGTAACATCTAGATTTGTTTGCAGCATTTTCTTTCCTTGTTTTCTCATATTGTTCATGTATCAGTGGACCCTTGAGATATTGTAGGTTTCCTCTATTGACTTAAAATGTCCCTGAAGATTTCTATATATATCCTCTCTTAGCCTTCAGTAGGCTGAAGTCTTGGAGTAAGTTGATAATGCGGTGCTCCACAAGGAAGCTGCCTCTCTACAAGTGGTGGCCTTCAGGTGGGGTATATTCCCTGCTAGTGGGCAGAGGTGCCTCCACTTGTTGACCAATGGTCATCCAAAGGGGACCAAGTCTACGGGCTGAGGCAAGGCCTGTTTTGGCCTGTGCCTCTGGTTTTACCATCCTTGTGGGGAAACCTCACCCGGCAGGGAAGACTCACCAGGTGGGGAGGTCTCGTTGGTCAGTTCCTTCCTAGAGGTTCCCCTTAATTTACAGCTACCACCTGGGCTGGGCTGCCTTCCTCTGCAATGTCCCCAGGGGCCCGGCCCTACCTCCTGGGCCTGGGAGCCTCACCCTTCGCAGATGAATCTCCTTAGGCTGCCCCTCCTCAGAGAATCTGCCTGCAGTCCTGGAATATTTGCTGCACCCCTAAGCATGTCTCTGTGGGGCTCTTCCACCAAGAAGCCTCCTAGATCCTGGGACCCTGCTGTGTACCTAATCACCTGGCTATGCGGCCCCTCTGAGCAACCACCTGGGGTCCCGTACAATTACTCTGAATCCCAGAGACCCGCCACACACCTCTTTCTCCAGACAGCCACCCAGTATTCTGGTGTGGTCACTAGGAGTCCAAGCAACTCACTGTGTGCCTCCTCCCACCAACCACCCGTAGCCCTGGGCAATCAAGCACTCCGAGTTGAAATGACCCTTCCCGTTCCTCCTCCTCCTCCAGATAACTCCCCGGGTGTTCAGTAGTGGTCGCTCTGAGTGGCTCTGAATCCACGTGACCCACTGCATGTGTCCTCTGGGCAACTGCCCGGAGCTCTGGTGTGGCCACTCAAGACCAAGCGACCCACCACGCTTCTCCTCCAGGCAGCCCCCCTGTGTTCAGGAGCATTCGCTTTAAGTCCAAACAACTCACCAATCACCTTCTCCTCTGAGTAGCCACCTGGAGATCTAATGCAGTCACTGCGAGTACAAAGGACCCGCCGTGCTCCTCCTCCTCCTCCTCCTACTCCTCCAGCCAGGCCCCGGTGTTCAGAAGTGGTCTGAGTCCAAACAGCTCGCTGCGCCGCTTCTCCTCAGGCAACCGCCTGTAGCTCTGGTATAGCCCCTCCGAATCCAAGCAGTCACGTTCCTCCTCCTCCTTGTCCTCAGGGCAGGCCCCAGGGTTCAGAAGCAGTCGCTCTGAGTCCAAGCAGCTCGCAGCGCCGCTTCTCCTCTGGCAACCGCCTGTAGCTCTGGTATAGCCACTCCGAATCCAAGCGGCCATGCTCCTCCTCCTCCTCCTCCTCAGGACAGGCCCTGGTGTTCTGAGTCCACACAGCTCTCCTCGCCACTCTTCCCCTGGGCAGCCAAGAGAGCCCCAGTGGTTGCTCCAAGTCCCAGCGCTGTGCTGATCGGCCTCCTTTGCGATGCTCCCAGTTGTCCAAGTTCACTGCTCCAGCGGGGGGGAGGGGCGTCTCGCCAGCAGCTCTACTTCACAAAGTTCCCTGCGTTACAGGACTACTGTCCCATTCGGGACGCCTCCCCAATGGAAGAGACTCACCTGGCTGCTTTGAGTTGGTCCCAAGTGTCTCAGTATCTCCTCTTTCGAATCCTGAGTCCTGGAGCAACATGAAATGCAGCCACCCTCTAGGCCGCCATCTTGAAACCTCTCCCTCACTCAAATTAGAATGGCTATTTTCAAGAACACAAGCAGTGCGTGTTGGCGTGGATGTGGGGAAAAAAGGCACACTCATGCATTGCTTGTGGAGTTGCATATTGGTACTGTTGAGAACAGGGTGGTACCTGTGCAGATAACTGTCTTAATTACCAGGATGCAGGCAGTTACAACTGTACCCTCAAAAGCCAATACAGCGCAAACAAGACTGCTGGGCCCCGGTGCTTATCGAGGTTGTTAAGAAATATTTGTCTGAGAAATGTGCAGCTGCCTAGAAACTTACCTATCAAGGACTGGGGGGCCTAACTCCAAGTCATCTCCTGCACAGTTCACCCCTTCCCTCCTCCCTTCTTCCTCTAGGACCATTCAGTTCTGGTGGGACCCAATGAGAATCAAATAGATTGGCAGGACCCAACCAGAGGAGGACTAATGTTTAGCTGTTCAAATGTTAACCAATTAAAAAGAACACTGTAAAACTGTTTGCCTTTCATTATAAAAGCCTGCTGAACAAAGGCTCAGGGCCTCTTAGCGTCACTGGTTACCGAGTGTGCAGAGGACCAGGCTCCAGCTTGCTAATAAATGACTCTTTGTTGTTTGCATTGATCGTGGTCTTGGTGGTATTTGTGGTGTCTCGAGCCGCTGGGCACAACAGTACAGTCGCTCTGGAAAGCAGGATAACGATTCCTCAAAAACTTGGAATGGGCTCACATTTTGACCCAGCTGTGCCACTCCTCAGTTTATGCCCAAAAGAATTAAGATCAGCATACTACAGTGGCATAGGCAGAGCAATGTTTATAGCTTCTCTATTCACAATAGCAAGATTGTGGAACCAACCTAGATGTCCTTCAATAGATTAATGAATAAACAAATTGTGGTATGTTGGAATATTACTTAATTATAAGGGAGCATAAAATTATGGCATTTGCACTTAGGAGGATGGAATTGGAGAATAATATGCTAATTAAAATAAACCAATCCCCCTCAAATAAAGGCGGAATATTTTCTCTGATATGTGGATGATGATACATAACAGGGGGTTTTGGGGGGTAAGAGGAGAATGTAGAAATGTTAGATTGTGTAGAGGAAAATGGGATGGTAGTGGGTGGGTGAAAGAGAGAGTGAACTAAAACAGACATCATTACCCTGTGTACATATATGATTACATGAATTGTGTGAATCTACTTTGTGTACTAGCATAGAAATGAAAAGTTGTACCCCACTTGTGTACAATGAATCAAAATTCAGTTTGTAAAAATAAAAATGAAAAAAAACAAAAAAGTGAACATTCTAAACTTGTATAATTACCTTTAAAAATTCTGGGCTATATGCCAGGCAGAGAGGTGCCTGCCTATAATCCCAGAGACTTAAAGGACTGAGACTGGAGGACAGCAACTTCAAGACCAGCTTCAGCAACTAAATGAGTCCCTATGAAACAAACTTAGATATTATCTCAAAATTAAAATAAAAGGGGCTGGACATGTAGCTCATGGGTTGATTGCCCATCAGTTCCATCCTCAGTATCAAAAAAATTTGAGGAATATATTCTAAAAGACCACTAGGTAGAGGGCTGTTACTCCATGAACACTGATGCATTCCTCTTTTAAAAATGAGCTCTTATCATCTCCTACTTTCCAGAATAAGAAGTTGAGAATAATAAGCTTATTTAGAGATGAGAGGGTTTGCAAATAAATGATAATGTGGAATTAGAATGATCACTGAACTCACTGATATTGTCCCACATATTACAATATAGAACCCAGGTACTCCTGTTGTAGTCCATGAACCATCCAACTCCCCTAAAGCAGAAATGAATGCACATTCTCAGGCTTGAACTGGACTTACTGAATCAAGTCCGTACTTTAACAAGATCTCCAAGTGATTCTTATGTAAATTAAAATTCGACAGCCACTAAATAATCCCTTCATGACTGTTAGAAATTTTTTATAAGCATCATAAACATCACTCTCCTGTGTCATTTCTTCCTCTCTTATGGCATATAAGATAAAAATAAAATTTTTCTAAATAATAGATTTACTAATTTATTTTTAATAGAAAACATGCAGCTTTCTAAAACTTTAATAGAGCCACCTATTTGTAAATAGATCCATTGTGTTCCATCATTCCAGATATGGAACACCTATAAAAACTTAAATTGTTCAACAAACATACCAATTGTAACTTTGAGAGATTATGTGATTAGTATGTTCACAGAATTGAATATGTAGGACTTAATGGACTAAAAAGCAAAATCATCTTTATGAAACTATAGGGAAAGACATGGAAAATATTATACAATTAGCTTTCCTTCAATAAGAAAAATAGATTAATGACTTCTATAGAAATAAGCAAAGAAGATGAGCAGGCAACTCTCAAAAAATAAAAAGTGAAATAATTGTTTGCAAAAGGGAAAAAGAAATTTAGCCCTTCAAAAATGAAAATGAAAGTCATAATGGCTTCCTTCATGGTATCACTGAATAGGATCCAAGAAGTTTACCCAGAAGGGAAATGGCAATTTCAACTTGACCCTTGGCCTTGACTTACTCAATGGAAAGAAACTTCAGGGCATGTCAGAAGAAGCACAAATATTTATTTAGGAAGATAAGGAGATTACATAGAAATGTAATAAGAGCCGAATATACACTCAAGAGGAGAAGGATGCAGGTACTTGAGACTGAGACTCATCTTAGGGATAATGGGCTCATCGTTTTAAAAGAAATTTTGTAGATAGTGAACATGAGAAGTGGCAAGGGGTGGGGGCAAGGGGATATCTATCTGTTGAGCTAAACACTTAATCATGGAGCATGGGGTTCATTACACTTGCCTGATTCTCTCGGGGTCTCTATGTTGGTGTCATTCAGTCAACACATAAAGTGTAGAATATAATGAGGATCCACCAATGATATTTTTCACTTTATTTAGTCTAAAGGAAACATTATTAAAACTACCAATATATATGAACATTTATTTGACTCATAATACTCTAAGTTTTAAGTTCTTTTCAACAATTTATTTCTGGAGGAGAATAATCTTGGGGATAAAGGTGAGGGTTCTCATAACAGCTTCTCATTTAAATTTGAAGTTTCTTAGTTGGTTTCCAGTCTACCTATTCTTGTTTTTTTTTCTGCCTCTACCTCAAAGGGAATGGAATCATGTTTTCCTGTTCTTAGAAAATTTCAAATGTGTATATATATTTTACATTAAACTAGTAAAGTTTTTTTTAAAAAATCAGGTGGTGATGAGTCTAATAAGTCACTTGTTACCTAACTTATTAAAAAATGTCCCTAATGAATTCTCAGTAGATTCCCTGAGAAAAATAATACCCAATGCCATTAGAAGGCAAGATAAATATGAAAGTGTCCTCAAGGGAATATTGTGCATCTTTCATGTGCAAACAGATGTCACCATTTCCCATGGGGGGGTGTTACTTACACCTGGACCTTTGAACCTCTTCTGATGAGAACTCTCCCCTCTGGATACTTCAGTGTTTCACTCTCAGATCCCTGCCAATATATAATTCCAGCCTTACCATAAGCACAACCCCAAACTGCCGAACAGAAACTCTAGGTGTATAGCCAGCAGGCTATGGTTTAGTAGGTCCTCCAGGTGATTTCATAGTAACTCACCATTGGTGGAAATAAACTGCTCTAAATTTTTAGGAAATGTTTGTCAGACACCTTTTTCCAGCCCTGGTGCCAGGCAACAGAGAAATAATTACAGTAATTATATGACAAGCAATAATACTTCCTGGAACATATGAGGAGGAATCTTCATCCTTGAGGAAGCAGCAAAAATGTTCCAGGAAAGTAATATCTAAAGTGAGACCTGTAGAGTAAATAAGAATGAATCAACAGCCGGAACAAAGGGTGTTTCTGATGAAGAGAATGCCACATGCAAAGCAGAGTTTGAATTTTAACATAAAAAACAGGGTACCATGAGAGCTTTTAAACAGGATATTACCCAATGCAAAACATCTTTAGAAGCATCATTCAGACAATGCACTGTGTTGTGGCTAGGCATGAGTGGAAATCAAAAGTGCTACTAGGAGATGATTGCTGCAGTTTAATTAAGAAATTACAGTGGCAGCTTGGATAGCAGAGAAGCAGCACCTTAAGGAGCTCTTTAGGAGATAGGATGTGTGTGATTTGAATCAGCAATGTCCCACAAAACCTCCCAAAGCTCCCTGGTACAACAATGTTCAGAGGCAGCATTTTCAGGAAATGGTTGGATTATGAGGGCTGTAATCTCACCAATGGATTAATCCATTGATGGATGCATAGCAGAATAAAATTTTGGGAAAACTGGAAACTGTAAGATATGGGACCAGAAGGCAGAAGGTTCTTGGAGGTCTGTCCTTGAGGACTATAGCTTTTCCCCATATTTATGTCTCCCATCTCCCTTGCCTTCCTTTCAACTATGAAGTGATCATATTTGCATCACAAAATACTCCCCACCATGATGTTCTGCCTCTTAGAAGCCAAGAGTAATGGGGTCAAATCATAAGTCAAATTAAATCTTCCCTCTTTTTAGTTGATTCTTCAGGTAATTTGCCAGAGCAATGGATATCTGGCTAAGATAGGACCCATAACTAAGGATATTGTTGAGGGTGAATCCTGTTTTCCAACTTAGAAGAAGGCATTTCCTTTCTTTACAGGAATATCACAGGTGGAGAAAATAAAATAGAAGGGTTCAGAAGACCCTACTTCAAGTTTGAATCCATTAAACTTTATGTCTTTTGGGCTTCCACACACAGAAGGGATCATTAGAAATGTGGGTGTTGAAGATAGAGCAGAACAAAGCAAAGAAAGAACTTCAAGCTCTCTTCAACAGCAAAATGTCAAAAAGTAAAGAAGTGAAAACATGACCTCTATATTTTATGATAAAGATGTCCTCCAGACCTTAGAAGAGAAGTTTTGGTGAGATCCTGAGCCAGCCCCTGGATGATAAAGGAACAAGGGTGTGGTAGAGATGGCAGAGATGGCTTCAGGAAGAGGAAACTTGCCATGGTGACGCAGAAGATGGCAAGAAGGGTACAGGCATGAGGAAAGTCTGTATCCTAAAGAAAGGTGCACCCAGAAGGAGGGATTCATGCTGAATAATTTCAATAAATTTTAAGTTTTTGAAATCCATCCATGCTTTTGCATCTATCAATAATTCACTCCTTCATATTGCTGAAAAACAGTCTACCATATGAACATACTATGACTTCTTACTCAATCTCCAATTAATAGACTTTTGTATTATTTTGAGTGTTTGGCTGCTGTGCACACTTACAGTTTTGTCAAGTATTTTCTCTTTTGGTGTATTTTAATTTATTTTTCCATGCTCTATATCTAGGTGTAAAACTGCTTTTTCACAGAGCCAGTTAATTTTTTTCATAACATGAATTAAACTTAGTTGTACTTAACAAATGAGCCAAACCCCATCTCCTTATTTTTTTTTTATTTTGAAACAGGATCTCACTAAATTGCTTAGGGCCTTGCTAAGTTGCTGAGGCTGGCTGTGAATTTTGGATTCTGCCTCTGCCTCCAACCAGTTAATTTTTATAAGAAAGTTAATAATAGTTTTCTACTTATGTTGCAAATTCTTCTTAATGGACAAATACTATGCAATGTGTACAAATATAATATTTTCTTTATTCATTTATCAAAATTTCAGGCTTTAAAAAATTAGTGGGATATGGTGTGCACACACATAACCCTAGTGGCTTAGATGATAGGCAGGAGGATCACAAGTTCAAATCATTACTCAGCGATTTACCGAGGTCCTAAGTAATTCAGCAAGAACCTTCTTCAAAATAAAAAATAAAAGATCTGGGTTTAATTGTCCCTGGCTTCCCTTCCTGGTTCAAAAATAATAATTTGTGATAAATGTAGGTAAATGTACATATAGAAAATGACAAGGAGATGGTAAATATGAAACATAAGTATTACACATTTTATTTCTATACACATGAAAAATAAAAGATAATTGATATAATAAGTATCCACAAGAGAGTTGCATAAGATCATTAATTTTTTTAAATATGTCAAGTTATTATTCATTCTTTCCTTCATTTATTTCTTCTCAAAAATCATAAATAGGAACTCAAAACTATTATAAAAAATGATGAAATAGCTTTTCTCTGTAGCAAGACTAAGCCTCTCCTGTTATAGCATTTACAATTTAGTTGGGGTTTCAGTGGGCATCAGTAGATAGATAAACATGCAAAAGTTAGTTATTAATCCTCTTTGAAATATTTTTTCCTACTGAGGAAATGAGACTTCATAGAATTAGCCTAGGTAATTGTTAGAAGGTAGTAAGTATGTGGCTTTCAACTTAGGGATGTATTTTTTTATTATTATTATTACTATCATTACAGGTATGCTGTAGGAAATGCTGTATGTGATCTCAAAACAGTATCATAAAGCATGATTACAAATAAATTAATCTTTCAAATATAATGCCTTGTGAAGCCAAGAAATTACAGAAAACATCATCCTTAGGAATGATAGAAGGAATGAACTGGAAAGTGACATTCTAAAAGAACATAAAAATACCATTTATATTCTTGGCTCAGTATATTATATTGTTCTTTGTCTAATTAGTCTGGCCCAGCTATTTCCCACATTCACTAATGGCAATATATAATTGCAAGGCAAATTTTTGCTCTATATTTTACTTTTTCATGTCATCTTCAAAGTCCCCTATAAGAACACTCACACCATAGGCATATTTCTTGCTTGTAAAATTTATTGTTTCCAATAACTATGACAATTTCTGTTAACAAACACTGTTTATATTGCAAACAGAAAAAGCTAGCCCTGATTCCTAGAAATCACCCTTATTGAGTGGATTTCTTTTTATAGACACTGTGCATTGAGTGAATTCAACATCCCACGTTATTAAATTCTATGAAAAACAAAACAATAAAAAACAGTAATAAAATAGAAAAAATAAAAGTATCTAGGTGGCTTATCAATTTAAGAATAGCACCAAAATTATACCCAGGGAATGTTGCTATTTAGTTGTTATAATATGAAAGAGCAGTTAATAAAAGAAGCCTTTTGTATGATTTGACACTTATCTGCCAGGTAAGTATTTGCTTATCTATTAAATTCCATGATTTTTCTTTCATAAATGGAACATTCTAGTTGAACATTGAACTTACAAAGTGGAAATTTTTAGTGTCAACCTTGTTCTGTTTCCTAAACACTTCATAATATTATCTCAAATATTTTCCTCAAAAAAGTAATAAATTTGAAGTTATTAAATAATTTTGGTAGCATTTATTATTGTGTTTAATACCATTATACTAATACAAAAAATGTCTGCTGTATGAGAATAAAATTATAGGGGTTGAGTGGAATTTAGTAGAAAATAGGAAGGATTTTCCTTAGAGCTGCTTTAAAGGATAATAGCTATATGTATCTTGGAACAGGCTTTCATAACAAGTGTAGCCAAAATGTAATAAAATTTTGGTTGTTAGAGTCTTCATGTCATGAATTAATCTATTCAATTTATTTACACATAATACTAAAATATTTGTAAAGATATTTATAGCACATTCATGTCTTGAAGAGAAAATATATCAAAGGAGAAGTTCAGCTAGAATGTTTTCCTTCTATGCTCCTCTCTCTCTCCTCTATAGGATAATAGAGATGCAATATGATACTATTATTTTAACATTCTTAGAACACCTGACTCTGATTCTTTAAGCTAATGCCCTGTTAATAAGATATCTCATAGTATCTTTCCTTTAGTTCTTTTTGTATTATTTCTCATTCAATTCATTTTTACCAAACAACATGTGATGTGATATGAGAAAAGGAAATTAGGTGAGCACTAAAAAGCATAATACACAACATCCATTTATGCATCCAAGGTAGCATTACATATATGGAGCAATAACATCAAGGAACACTCATTTGATAATGGGCAAAGGAAAACGCTTATCAAATAAAGCATGTGAGGAATAGGAAAATACTTCCATGAGAAATAACATGAAGACCATTGTCTTATCCCAAACCTGTTAATGATTGTTATACTGTGATTAAAAGCTTTGGAATTAATTTCAAATAATCCAACACCTCTGAGAATTAGTATGTGTTCAGTATGATTCATTAATCAGGA
Organism: Sciurus vulgaris; assembly: GCF_902686455.1. Lineage (NCBI taxonomy): Eukaryota > Metazoa > Chordata > Mammalia > Rodentia > Sciuridae > Sciurus > Sciurus vulgaris. The sequence goes on from NW_027632436.1 coordinate 2,200,344, forward strand.
CAGAGTACTTCACAGCTTAACAGAAATAATAATGGCAGCTTAATGTGAGCTTTTGAACACTGGACTCGTGTTCACTGACTGGAGAAAATACAGAGACATAATACAGGAAAAAATCATCATTCTCAGGAAATCCAAACTTTCTCTCCCATTGCTACCATACACACCCCAGTCACCACCACCTATCATCTAAACTCCTTCCCTGGCAGTTGTCTTCCCTGTTTCCATTACTGTCTATGCCCAATCTGTGCTATTCACCTTGCTGCAATCAGTGCTCTCTTTAATAATAAATCATATTATGCCATGCACCTCATCCCAGAATCACTCCATTGCTTTCTGTCACATTTTAATATATACTTCAAAATCCTTTTGAAGAGATAAAGGCAAGACATAGACACACTCTGACTTCATTACTGCTCTTTGCTTCTAGTTACCCTGAGATTCTCCCAAACTAAGGAGTGTGTGCGGTTTTTATTTATATATTTATTTTTCTGGTAATGGGAATTAAATCCAAGAAAGCATATTCATAGGCACTTAGACACATTCCAGTCATCCCACCTTTTTAAAATTTTGAGACAAGGTCTCTCTAATTTGCTTAGGGTCTTGAATCTATAATGCTTCTGACTCAGTCACCCAAACTGCTGGTATTGCATTCATGTGCCACCACACACAGCTAAGGAATGTATTCTTTTATCAGCACATTTGTATTATTCCATCCATATGGAATGCTCTCAAAGCATTGACAGCATTGAAACTGGTATTGATAGTACCCCCTTCTTACATTCGGGCCTCTATACAAGATAGTTTTTCATATTATACAGCCAGGCCTAATATACCTTTCTAAGACACTTCTATCACCTTATCTAATCTAGTTTTTCAGTACACATCTTACTGTTAACATTTTGTGTGTGATTGCTAATTTCTTTCTCATCCAGTAAACATAAGATGCATGGAGAAATGGGCTTGTTTGTGAATTTCACGGTCAAGAAAGTATTAGGACTATAAACACCATTTCTTTTGTGGAATGAATGAAAACAATAGATTTCCAAAGGCTTTCCTATCATCACAGCACCTTTACCATGACCTACAATTTAAACGAGCTGATCCTAGGATATGCAAAACTAATCCCTGGTCTCTGAATGAACAGTGCACTGCATCTCAGAAATTTAATCCCCAAAAGGTATACGAACATTCAAGTGTGAAGACCCTAAACCAGCAAAACCTGAATATCAAAACAAGTGGTTCCATAATAACCAACATTTTAATAGAATTACTGAGAAGGAAAAGCATACCTCAAGCATTTGCAAATTGTCAAATCCGTTGTCTCTCTTGAATTCTTTCTATCTACCTACAATATGCCATATGCCTAATGTCTCTGATTTCCTATTTCTGGTGTGAGTTTTTGCAAAGAGGGGTTCTTGTGTCATTCCTTACTTCCCAATGCACAATGCATTCATTCCCAGATCACCGGTAAACAGGAGAGCAATTCACAACCCAAGTTGTTATGCTTCACCCAATTCCACACTGCATCGCTTGAGGAGGTCCATCAATATTAACAAGTCTAAAAATAGGCTCCATTCCTTTTGACACTGGAGTTCCAATGATGTTGGGAGAGTGGGTTGTAAATCCCCCGTGATCCTCCTGAATGCTACCAATAGAGGCTAACATCCATTCAGCCCCCAAACCTACCATTATTCATCAAGAATTTACATGCAAGTCACTACAAAGCAAAACTGTCACAGAAAGTCCAGGGATAAGAGTGGCTGTTTTTTGTGTTCAACTCTTGGTTTTCCAGTTGACATTGCGGTTCACATGGAAAGTGCTCAGTTGTGGAAGTACTCTTCATTGGCAGAGAGAATGGGAGTGTGTCCAAGAAGCCTGGAGAGTGCCAGGTACAAGTGTAGTTGTCATTTTGAATTTCCTGCCACCAAAACCTGGTGAAGAATGTGCAGTGGAAGAAGGTGGTGAAGAATTCTTCCCATAAGCATACACATGAGAGACCCGTGATCTCTGTTCTAAGGAGTGTAAAGTGAGGTGGTGGAAGTACTATTGTGAAGAAATACAGGTGAGTTTGCAGCACTGCTCTCTTGGAGCACATTTGCAAACTTAAAGGTGCCAGTGGAAATGGGTTGCATGTGAAACTGGTCCTGTTTTCCAGTGTTGATTCATTTTGGGAGCAGAGGAGAAAAGAAAAAGGTGACAGGATGGAAGGTTGGGAGCCTCCAAACTAGTCTTGATTGTTTGTTTGTTATTTCCACAATTGATCAGTGTTGGGGACTCAAAACCAGACCTCGAGCATGCAAGGCAGGCACTCTACTTGATGGGCTATAGCATCAGCACAGGAAAGGCTCCTAGGAGTTACAACACTTGATCACTTGCAGTCCTATTTTGTGAAAATGTATGCAGTCAAGCAATCATGAACAAGTCAAACAATGCCTAAGGAATTCTTAATTCTCTTCTTCACAACAATCCAGCAAGGAACTCTTTTTTGGATGTCAATACCCAAGACCAGCAGTGTGTCCTGAGGGACAGATTTTTTCCCTCTTCACTTAAAGAGAAAAAAGGATGTAACTGACTCTGAGCACAAAATTGCATCAGGGATCCAAGGACGCCTGGAGCAAGGGCAGAGGAAGGATTTTGTGGGATTGAGAATGTGCTCAATTGGGGATTATGAATGGAGATTTTGTGTATCACTCACACATGCAACCCTAGCCATTATATTCATAGTCTACTGACACTTTCCTCGAACCTAATTTTTTCTTATTTTTCCTTTGGTCATTTTCCTTTGAAAAAATTATAAACAGCAGAGACCTGTGCATAATGGACAAGCCAGTTTGGTCATGGATCTTGCCCATAATCTCAGGAAAGACTGAGGAAGAGGAAGTTGCTCCTCCTGTGCTATGCCTGTTTCCCTCAGTGAGGGAGTGCTTCAGCAACTTAGCGGATGCTGTTGTGAGATATAGCAAGGCAAAGGCAAGTGTTGATGGCTCATGGGGTCTTGGGTCCCAAAGGAAACATGGTGGCAAAAAGAAAAATTCCTCATCCAGTTTCAATTTTCTACTTGTTATGTTTTCAGTTATTACTCTCAAGATTCATTACAAAGAGATTGTGGCTGAAAGTCATATCCTTGATCCTACATTCATTCAGGTGCATTCACTTCCACTCAGAAAAATGCATCAATTGCTTACCAGTTCTCTTGTGATATGAGAAACATTCATGGGAGAAGTTCTCTAATCAAAGGGGAAGGTGCAGGCTCTGGGCAGCTAGGTTATGAAGGGCACGGGATTTCTAGGTTCTGGTAGGAGAAGGCACTTGGTTGCACTCCCCAGAGGGTTTGTGAAGCCTTGGGCAACATGAACATTGAAGACTGGCTCATGTGACATGGCGCCTGCACTCCAGATTCCACCTAAGGTCACAGAAGAGCAGCCCGAGAACACGGTAGCTTCTCAGTTCCCATGGCAACCACAGACCATTCCACTCCTGGCAGCTTGAAGCCCACATCCAAGACAAGCACTGGCTCAGCTGTGAGGGTAAGAGGATAGACTAAGGGAGCGGGTGCCAGGGTGTTGTGTTTTTAAAGAAATGATTCTATCCTTGTTGCCTGGTCAACTAGAAACCAGGCTGTAAGTGGTATGCAGCCCCATGGCAATAAATCCCTCCATATCCAGGCAGGACCAGGGTTCCCACTGAAGCCTGACAGCTCACACATTCACCCAGGCCTGTTAGGTGGCGCTGTGCTCCATTGAACCCACCATTCATACTGACAGCCTGCTCACCTTGCTCTACTGCAGGCTAATAGCCCCCACAATGTCCAGTGGAACAGGCTGGGACCGAGGGGTGCCTGAGAAGACGTGGCTCAACAAGCTTACACCGGCAACAGTGGATTTGCCCTCCGACCCCACTCCTGGGAGTGCCTGGGTTTACTCCAGAGTCAGGAATCTAGCCTAGAAGCCAAAGCAGCCACACAGAGACATGGGGGCTGAGGACTCTGCTTGGTCGAGTATGCAGTGCAGGGCTGGGGCTTAAGTGATCATTGAATTGGGACACATCACATTCAATCTGTCGGGTTTTCCCTCCTAACCTACAAAGTCTGGAAAGGAGACAGCTGGAACATGGGATGTGCGTGTTCCACGTGAAGGTGTCTGGCTCCTCCGGTGTCTCATGAGGAAAGGAGGGAGTCATTCACTCAGCATGTTGGATGGAGGAGAGGACAGACCTGACAAGAAAGGAGAGTTGTTCTGTGCTCACTACAAATGCCAGGCCCTACCTGCTTGGCTGCTGCATTACTACTCTGCTGCACCTAGAAACTTACCTGGTGGGATTTTTCCAGAGGCACGTCGAACCACCTCAAGATGCACAAATGTCTTGCTAATGTGCATTCACACAATGGCTTGTCATCTTGACCTGACAAATGCCCCTTGGTCCCAACGGTCTGTGCAATATTGCCAGGAGTCATCTAAACAGCCCCGCCAGGGAGCAGACTACAAGCTGGTGAATGAAATAACAGCCTGTTGATGGCATGATGAGCTCAGTTTCACAGGGCATAACACCAGCTTTGAACATAGACCCTTCTGAAAGTTGAATGATGCAGAGCTTCCAAACTGAATTTTCAAATGGGGAGTGTAAGAATATATGGGGGGCAAGAAATGCTGGAGAGAGTCTTGCTGGAAAACAACTTCAGAGAAGAGACACTATGAAACTCGTCATTGTTCATGGTTAACCCACAAATTCCTCGACATATGTAAAGCTTCATCATACACTGCTAATACAGGAAGTAGTTATTGTCCATTCATTCTGTATGCAACCATGAGCACAGACCCTAATGTCATTGCAAGTACATCAATGCCCTTGAGAAGTCCTGTCTCTTTCTGTTGCTCCCAAGGGACAGCAGAATATATGAATTCTGATTCCTATATTTTTCTGGCACAAGAACCATGAGCAAAGGCTTTCCTAACATCACAGCACCTACGCCACGACCTACAATTTAAACCAGCTGATCCTGGAATATGCAACACTAATCCCTGGCTCCTCGAATGAAGAGTTCACCACAATCTCAGAAAAGTAATCCCTAAAAGGTCTATGAATATTCAAGTGTGAAGACCCTACATTGGCAAAACCTGAATTTCAAACCAGAAGTGGTTCCATAATAACCAACATTTTAATAGAATTTCTGAGAAGAAAATGCATACCTCAAGCCTTTGCAAAGTGTCAAATCTGTTTTCTTTCTTGACATATTTCTATTCCCCGCCCACATGCCATGTGCCTAATGTCTCTGGTTTCCTCCTTCCCTTGAGAGATCTTGGAAAGAAGTGTTTTGTGCCATTCCTTACCCTCCAAAGCACAATGCATTCATTTCCAGATCCCCGGTAAGCATGAGAGCAACTCACACCCCGAGTTGTTGTTATGCTTCACCCAATTCTAGACTGCATCTCTTGAGGTCCATCAAAATTAACAAGAGTGCATAAAAGGGCTCCATTTCTCTTTACACTGGAGTTCCAATGATATTGGGAGAGTAGTGTGTAAATCCCCCGTGATAATCCTGAATGCTACCAATAGAGGCTCACATCGATTCAGCCCCAAATCCTACCATTATTCATCAAGAAGTCACAAGCAAGCCACTGCAAAGCCAAAGTATCAGAGAAATTCCAGGGACAAGAGCAGCTGTGTTTTGTGTTCACCTCTTGGTTTTCCAGTTGACATTGTGGTTCACGTGGAAACTGCTCAGGTGTGGAAGTCCCCTTCATTGACAGAGGGTATGGGAATATGTCCAAAAAGCCTGGAGAGTGACCGGTATAAGTGCGGCTGTCATTTTGAATTTCCTGCCACCAAAACCTGGTGAACAATGGGCAGGTTAGGAAGGTGGTGAAGAATTATTTGCATGAGCCTACTCATGATAGACCCGAGAACTCTGTCCTAAGGAGAGTAGAGTGAGGTTGTGGACGTAGTACTCTGAAGAAATGCAGGTGTGTGTGCAGCACTGTTCTTTTGGAGCACATTTGAAGCTGAAAGGTGTCTGTGGAAATGATTTGCACGTGAAACTGGTGCTGTTTTCCAGTGTTGACTCATTTTGTGCGGAGAGGAGAAAAGAAAATTAAGAGGTGAGAGGATGGAAAATTGGGAGAGGAGATAAGAAAAATGTGAGAGGATGGAAGACTTTCTTTTGTTTCTTATTTCTGCAATCTAACAGTGCTGGTGAGTCAAACCAGTGCCTGGAGCATGGGAGGCAGGCAGTCTACATGATGGGCTATATTGCTAGCACATGGAGGAATACACTGAGTTACAACACTTGATGATCACTTAGAGTCCTGCTTAGTGAAAATGCGTGCGGACAAGCATTCATGACCAAGAAAAACAATGCCTAATGTACTCTTAATTCTCTTGTTCACAAAAATCCAGCAAAGAACTCTTTTGCATGTCAATACCCAACACCAGCAGTGTGTCCTGAGAGAAAGGTTTTTTCCCCCTTCACTTAAGGAGGAAAAGGGATGTAACTGATCTCTGAGCACAAATTTGTATCAGGGATCCAAAGACGCCAGGAGCAGGGGCAGAGGCAGGACTATGTGGGCTTGAGAATATGCTCAATTGGTGTCTATGAATGGGTATTTTGTGGATCATTCACACATGCAACCCTAGCCATTATATTCACAATTTACTGATACTTTCCTCGATCCTATTTTTTCTTATTTTTTTTTCCTTTGGTCACTTTCTTTTGAAATACTCTAAACAGCAGAGACCTTTGCATAATGGACAAGCCAGTTCAGGTGATAGATCTTTCCGGTCATCTTAGGAAAGGGTGAGGCAGAGGAAGTTGTTCCTTCTATGCTATGCCTGTTTCCCTCAGTGAGGAAGTGCTTCAGCAATTTAACCAGATGCTGTTGTGAGATACAAAAAGGCAAAGGCAAGCAGTGTTGGCTCACGGGGTCTGGGGTCCTAGAAGAGAAATGTGGCGAAAAGAAAACATTCCTCAACCTATTTCAATTTTTTGCTCGTCATGATTTCTGGTATTACTCTCAAGATTCATTACAGAGAGATCGTGGCTGAAAGTCGTATCCTTGATCCTATATTCATTCAGGTGCATTCAATTCCACTCAGAGAAATGCATCAATTGCTTACCAGTTCTCCTGTGACATGAGAATCATTCATGGGAGAACTCCTCCAGTCAAAGGTGAAGTTCCCATGATGACCAGAGACAGTTCTGTTTCTGACCCCCTCAGGCCCACATTAAGACAAGCACCGGCTCATTTCTGAGGGTAAGAGGATAGAGGAAGGGTGCGGGTGCCAGTGTCTTGCGTTTTTAAAAAAATGATTGTATCCTTGTTGCCTGGTCAATGAGAAACCAGGATCTAAGCGGTATGCAGACCCTTTGGGCGGTAATTTCTTTCATGTCCAGGCAGGACAAGGGTTCCCACTGAATCCTGACAGCTCCCACTTCTACCCATGGACGCTAGGTGGCGCTGTACCATGAAAGCCGCACTATTAATGCTGACAGCCCGCACCCCTGGCTCTGCTGTAGGCTCTTAGCCCCCCAAAGGTCCAATGGAACAGGATGGGACAGAGGGGTGACTGAGAGGACGTGGCTGAACAAGCTTAGCACCAGTACCAGTGGATTTGCCCTCCGACCCCACTCCTCCAGCACTGGGAAAACCAGGGTACTCTTCAGAGTTGGGAAACTAGCCTAGAGGCCTAGCAGCCACACAGAGAGATGGGTGTTGAGCGCTCAGCTCAGTGGAGCATGCAGTGCAGCGCCGGGGCTTAAGTGATCATTCAGTTGGGACACATCACATTCCATCTGTCAGGTTTTCCCCCCTAAACTACAAAGTCTGGAAAGAAGACAGCAGGAACATGGGATGTCCATGTTCCATATGAAGGTGTGTGTGGCTCCTCTGGTGGCTCATGAAGAGAGGAGCAAGTCATTTACTCAGCATGATGTATGGAGGACAGCATGAATCTGACAAGCAAGGAGAGTTGTTCTGTGCTCACTTCAACTGCCAGGCCCCTCCTGTTTGGCTGCTGCATTACAACTCGGCTGCACCCGGAATCTTACCTGCTGGGATTTTTCCAGGGGCATGTAAAATCACCTCAAGATGCAGATGTCTTGCCAATCTGCATTCACACAATGGTTCATCTTCTTGACCAGTCAAATGCCCCTCTGTCACAAGAGCCTGTGGGATAATGCCAGGCGTCAACATACCAGCCCTGGGAGGGAGCAGAATACAAGCCGGGAATGAAATAACAGCTTGGTGATGTCATGATGAGCACAGTTTCACAGGGCATAACACCAGGTTTCAAGATGGACCTTGCTGAAAGTGGAATGGTGCAAAGCTTCCAAGTTGAATATTCGAATGGGGAGAGTAAGGACGTTTGGGGGACAAGAGAAGCTGGAGGGTGTCATGCTGGAAAACAACTTCGGGAGAGACAGACTTTGAAACTCATCATTTTTCATGGTCAACCCACAAACTTCACAACATATATTCAGGCTCATCATAAAATACTAATATAGGAAGTAGTTATTGCCCATTCATTTTGTATTAAACCATGGACACTGACCCTAATTTTGTTGAAAGTACATCAAGGCCCTTGCAAATTCCTGTCTCTCTCTGTTGTTTCCAAGGGACAGCCGAATATACTTATACTGACTCCTCTATTTTTCTGGCACAAGAATCATGAGCAAAGGTTTTCTTAACATCACAGCACCCACCCTGCCACCTACAATTTAAACCAGCTCATCCAGGGATATGCAACAGTGTTCCTTGGCTCTCTGAATGAAGAGTGCACACAATCTCAGAAATTTAATCCCCAAAAGGTCTATAAATATTCATGTTTGAAGACCCTACATCAGCAAAGCCTAAAAATCAAAATGGAAGTGATTACATAATAACCAACACTTTAATAGAAATACTCGGAAAAGCGTACCTCAAACATTTGCAAATTATCAAATACGTTTTCTTTCTTGACTTGTTTCTTTCCACCACCCACATGCCATATAACTAATATCTCTATTTCTTTCCTCCGGTGTGATTTCTTGGAAAGAGTGGTTCTTGTGTCATCCCTTACCCTCCAAAGCACAAGGCATTCATTCCCAGATCCCCGGTAAACATGAGAGCAACTCACATCCTGAATTGTTGTTATGCTTCACCCAAATCAATGCTGCATCTCTTGAGGAAGTCCATCAACTTTAACAAGAGTGCATAAAAGTGCTCCATACCTCTTGACACTGGAGTTCCAATGATTTTGGGAAAGTGGGTTGTAAATCCCCCATGATAGTCCTGAATGCTACCAATAGAGGTTAATATCATTTCCGCCCCAAATCCTACCATGATCCTACCAAATCACATGCAAGCCACTGCAAAGCAAACCTGTCAGAGAAATTCCAGGGACAAGAACAGCTGTCTTTTGTGTTCACCTCTTGGTTTTCCAGTTGTTGTTGTGGTTAACGTGGACAGTGCTCAGGTGTGGAAGTCCCCTTCATTGGCAGAGGGTATGGGAGTGTGTCCAAGAAGGCTGGAGAGAGCCAGGTATAAGTGCAGTTGTCATTTTTAATTTCTTGTCACCGATGCCTGGTGAAGAATGTGCAGTGGAGGAAGGTGGTGAAGAGTTATTTGCATAAGCATACACATGAGAGACCTGTGATCTATGTCCTGAGGAAGGTAGAGTGAGGTCGTGGAAGCAGTACTCTGAGGAAATGCAGGTGAGTGTGCAGCACTGCTCTCTTGGAGCACATTTGCAAACTGAAAGTTGTCCGTGGAAATGGGTTGCATGTGAAACTGATGCTGTTTCTAGTGTTGATTCATTTTGTGAGGAGAGGAGAAAAAAAAAAGAATGAGGTGAGAGGATGGAAGGTTGGAAGCCTCCGAATCTCATTTAGTTTGTTTGTAATTTCCATAATCTAACAGTGCTGGGAACTCGATCCTCAGTCTCAAGCATGGGAGGCAGGCACTCTATGTGATGGACTATATCGCCAGCACAGGAATGGCTTCTCTGAGTTACAGCACTTGATGACTTACAGTCCTACTTTGTGAAAAAGTATGCAGAAGAGCAATCATGACCAAGCCAAACAATGCCTACGGAATTCTTAATCACCTTGTACACCACAATCCAGCAAGGAACTCTTTTGCATGTCAATACCCAAGACCAGCAGTGTGTTTTGAGGGACAGATTTTTCTCCTCTTCACTTAAGGAGGAAAACAGATGTAACTGATCTCTGAGCACAAAATTGTATCAAGGATCCAAGGATGCCAGGAGCAGGGGCAGAGGCAGGACTATGTGGGATTAAGGATATGTTCAATTGTTGACTCAAATAGGTATTTTGTGGATCATTCACACATGCAGCCCTCGCCAATATTTTCACAATATACTGATTAATTCCTCGATCCTATTCTTTTCTTTTTTTTTTCCTTGTGTCATTTTCTTTTGAAAAATTCTAACAGCAGAGACCTGTGTATAATGGACAAGCCAGGTTTGGTGATGGATCTTGCCCATGATCTCAGGAAAGGGTGAGGCAGAGGAAGTTGTTCCTCCTGGGCTATGTCTGTTTCTTTCAGTGAGGCATGCTTCAGCAATGTAGCCATATGCTGTTGTGAGATATCAAAATGCAAAGGCAAGTGCTGGTGGCTCATGGGGTCTTGGGTCCCAGAAGCAAAATGTGGTGGCAAACAGAAAACATTCCTCATCCAATTTCAATTTTTTGCTCGATATGATTTCACTTATTACTCTCAAGATGCATTACAGAGAGATCGTGGCTGAAAGTCATATCCTTGATCCTACATTCACTCAGGTGCATTCAGTTCCACTCAGAAAAATGCATCAGTTGCTTTCCAGTTCTCCTGTGACATGAGAACCATCATGGGAGAACTCCTCTAATCAAAGGGGAGGGAGCTTGCATTGGGCAACGTGGTTGTGAAGGGCACGGGGCTTCTAGGCTCCGGTAGGAGAAGGCACTTGATTTCACTCTCCATAGGGTTTGTGACTCCTTGGGCAACATGAACTTAAATGACTGGCTCATGTGACATGGAGCCTGTACCCCAGCTTCCAACTGAGGTCACAGAGGAGCGCCCGAGAACACAATGGCATCACGGATCCCATGGCAACCAGAGACCATTCTGCTCCTGGCAGCTCCAAGCCCACATTTCTCTAAAATTTCACAGACGTGTTGGCCTTGACACACAGATAAAGTCTGAAATGGTGCATTAGAAGGAATGGGACATTCCCAGATATGTCACCCAAAGAAACAATTTGCTGAGGGCTCAGTGGAGACAGAACACTATTGTTGCAACTCTAACCTCCAATAATACCCACAGGGGACTAAACACGTGGGAAAGTGGTGCTCACCCACATGACTCAGAGGACCCGACTAATGGTGTGGGGATAGATATTAAGTATAGGACACAGATAATAATGGGTAAAGTTGGGAGAGGGTCACTCAACCACAGGATTCAAAAGATCATGAGTAATGTTGGAGCAGGTGAAATTAAGACAGAAACCAGAAGACTGAGCAATGTTAGGCTCTCTATGATCACAAACAGGAGCCAGAGAAGGTTGAGATAAGTTTAGCTATAGGAACTTAGCACATATCACAGAGGTAACTGAGCACTACTAGGTAGGTGGTGCTCACCGTAAGGTCCCAGAATATACTGGGCACCACCGGATGGGGGTGCTCATGGAGAGGACACAGAGGAGACAGTGTATTTGAGGGTAAGGGGCATTCCAACAAAATATTTAGAAAAAAAAATTAACATCTGTGTGAAAGGTGTTTTCACCAGAGGATTCAGATGACACTGAGCAATGGTTTGTGAAGGGAGATTAAGGACAATACCCAGAGAAGACTGAGCAATGTCAGGTGAGGGGCACTCACTCACATGACTCAGAGGACTGTGGGCAAGGATCACCTTGGGGAACCTAAAACAGGACACAGAGAAGACTAAGCACTCTAAGGTGATGGATGCTCACCAAAATCACCCAGATAAAATGAGCAAGAAATGATTAGTTAAATAAGAAAAAAGAAAAAGAGGAGACTAGCACTATTTAATGAAGGGTGCTCACCCACAGGTCACAAAGAAGACTAAGCAACAAAGGTAATGTGAAAATTGCAATTTAAGCACAGAAGGCTGAGAGAGGGGCTATCACCAAGAGGACCCAGTGGAATCAGAGCACTAACAGGTGATGGGCACTCACACACAGGAATCAGAGTACTCTAAGCAATGTTGAATGAGGTGAGATTTTGGCAGGACCCAGAGAAGTCTGTTCAATGTTCAACTATATTTGATCATAGTCAGGAACAAGATGAGACTACAATAAGATTGGTTCTGTGAACTTAGCACATGGCACAGAGGAGACTGAGCACTGCTAGGTGAGAGACATTCACCCAGAGGTCCCAGAATATGCTGAGCACTGCTGAATGAGGGAAGATAACCCAGAGGAAACAGAGGATGCAGAGTACTGGAAGATAAGGGGCATACCAAAATAATATTCAGAAAAAAAACTAAGCACGTATATGTGAGTGTGGCGCTCACCATAAGATTCAGATTACCATGAGTACTGGTGTGTAAACAGACATTAAGGACAGGTCCTAGAGAATGCTGAGTACAGTGAGGTGTGGAGTGCTCACACACAGGACCCAGAAGACTTTGAGAAGGATTGCATTGGAGACTCTGAAACATGACAGAGAGAAGAGTGAGCACTGTAAAGTGAGGTGTGCTCACCAATAGGACCCAGAAATGAAGGAGCATGTAATAGTTAGCGAACTAAGACAAAAAAAATGGAGGAGACTGAGCACTGTTAGGTGAGGGGGACTCACCCACAGAACCCAAAGGAAACTTAGTAAATACAGATTAGGCAAATGTAGCAGCTTAAACAAAGAAAGCTGAGCCATGTTGAAGAGAGAGTATTAACAAGAGTATTAAAACCAAAGCATGTATCAGTGAGGGGTGCTCACAGTATCCTGCACAATAGTGGATAAGGAGTAATTTAGGACAGTACCAAGAGAGGATATAGTAAATATAGATGTGGGGTGCTTGACTATAGGATCCAGAGGAGATGGAGGTCTTTTGGGTGAGGAGATCTCACCTATAGGTCTCAGAGTTTTTGCAACAATTTTGGGAGTATCTCTCAGACCAGATCAGTATCTCTGATCTGAGGTATGGTGACAATGATCCTATTTCAAAGGTCTGTAGAAGTCCCCCATGATGATGGGAAGTTGTTCTTGGTCACATTTTACACTCCCTTCAATGTGTGCTTTGTGCCTGAGAGATTTACAAGGAGGTTTCATGTACTGTAAATGTTGATAGCTAGTGACACATCAGAGATGATTCTGAAACTACTGAAATATATGTTTTCCATCCACTACTCAGAGGGATGTTAGAAATCCTGAACTTGTTATATCACTCATAAGTGCTCAGCCCCTGGAGCAAATTTATGGAGTTGGGGACTCTGAGTCATGGAACAATCTCCTCAGTTTGGCTGGAATTAACATCCATGAAAATTGTCTTGTGTTTTCAAGATTTGGCCAGGAGTCTTTCGCATGGAGGCACCAAAGGACTATGGAGGTTGTTACAAAGAGGAAGTATCCACAACTCTCAAAGTTTCCACATTGACATTTGCTTGGATAAACAGGTAAGGCCAGAGATGGTATACTGACATTAGACAAAAGGGGCTCACCCAGAGATTTTACTAAGGGACCCAGGTTGCCTAGGGTTCATTGGAGAATGAACACAAGTAGGTAAAGGTTGTATATCCACAATACCCAGAGGGGACTGAGCACTGTTGGGAATGGGCAACTCACCCACAGAACACAGATGACATTGAGTAATGGTGTGTGAATATTAATTAAGAACAGAATCCAGAGAAGACTGAGCACTGTCAGGAAAGGTGTGCTCAACCACAGAATTCAGAAGAGTCTGAACAAGGATTGCCTTGGAAAACCTGGAACAACACAGAGTGAATACTGAACACTCTTAGGTGAGGGGTGCTCTCCCAAAAGATCCAATAGACAATGAGCAGTGAATGGTAATGGAAGGCAGAGAAGAAAAAAAAAAAAAAACAAACATACCAGAATTGGCATTATTAGGTAACTTGTGCTCACACACAGGGTTGAGAAGAGATTAAGTAAGGACAGATTAGGTAAAATTAGTGACTCAAACAAAGAAGACTGAGCATGGTAGGAGAGGGGCACTCTACCAGAGTAATCAAAAAACCTTTAACAATGGTGGTTGAGAAGAGTTTTATGGAAAAGCCCAGAGAAGACTGAGACAACTTAGATGAGGTGTCCTTGACTGCAGGATTCAGAGGAGGCAGATATTTTTAAGAAAAAAGTATCTCTTCTGTAGGAGTCAGAACTTTTGGATCCTTTTTGACAGTGTCCCTTGGTCTAATATCTCAGCATGCTGATGGATGGTGGGAATGGTGGTATTAAAAAGGTCTAAAAATGTCCTCCTTGACAATGGAAAATTGTCGTTAGTCACATTTCACACTCTCACTTGAAGGTGTTCATTGTGCCTCACCCAAATGTCCTAGGAAGGTTTCCCTCTTGTCAAAAGAGAGCATCCAATGATATATCAGAAAAGATCCTAAAACTAATTAACTATATGCTTTCCATCCAATGCTCAGAGAGATGGCAGAAATATGGGTCATGATACATCACTCATAAGTTCTCAGCTACTTGAACAAATGTGTGGGAATGGTGGACTATGTGTGGTGGAACAATGTTCTTAATGCTGTGGGAATTGACATCCATTGAAATTGTCTTGAATTTTCAGGCATTGATGAGAAGCCTCTTTTTATGGCAGCAGCAAAGTCATATTGAGCTTGTTCCAAAGAGGAAGTATCAACATCTTTAAAGTTTCCACAGTTGTTTTGGCCTGTGTATGCAGGTAAGGTCAAAGATAATGTACTGACATTAGCAGAAAAGAGTTCCACTCAGAGAGTTTACTAAGGGAATTATATGCCTATGGCTCATTGAAGAGTGAGCCCTGGTATATGTAGGGTGTCCACTCACAATGCCCAGAGGGGACTGAGCAGTGGTGGGAGAGGGGAACTCACCACAGGATTCAGAAGACCTTGAGCAATGTTGGGGAAGGGAGATTAAAGATAGGAACCAGAAGAGACTGAGCACTGGTGGGATAGGGGTACTCTCCCAGAGGACAGAGAAGACCATTACCAATGGTGTGTGAGAGGAGATTAAACACAGCAACCAGAGAAGACTAAGAACTTCTAGGGGAGGTGTGCTCAACCACAGGGCACAGAAGACTTAGTACTTCTGGCATGGAGACTGACTCGCTGGATAGTTTATATCCTTAATACTCACGTGAATGTAGCACTCACTCTTCTCCAGTTGTCTCTTTATTTGATATGACCTTGGTGCTGATCTGTGGTCTCATGGAATTTTCCCTGCCTCTTCTGCCCCCAGTGTCCTCTCTCTATGTTGGTCTGGGAACAGTGTCCAACAGTGTTTGGTGCCCTGCCCAGTCTCTCCTTGACTCCAATACAGTTTGTGATGTCATAATGGTCTAGGGGGAGGGGCAGAAACAAGGTATTGAGAGATATTGTGGTGCCCTCAGAACTAGCTGTCCCACAGTGTAATCTTTCCTTTGACTTAATGACCTCTGCCTCCACTGACTATTAGAGGTCTGAAGAGCCTAGCTCCAGTTCTCTTTATGGCTCTGCTGTCCCTAAGTTTAAAAATGTCTGATTTGATGCTGCTGTCTCAGGTATCAGGGGTGGAGTGAAAAGTGACTGTGGAGAATTGGTAGCAAAGCCTCATTTTCCCATTAAGTCCCTGCTGGAACCAGGGACCTCTTTGCCCCATCTTGTACATAGGGACATCAGGGAGGATCTCTAATACATGTTTACTCATACTCAGTCCATGACCCCTCGATCTCCCTTCTCCCCTCCCCTTCTCCAATGCTTAACTGAGAGAGGTGCACACCACTTGGTGCCTGGCACTGCTGAAACTCCACACAAACATGCTGTACCGAGTCTTTTGACCCTGACAGCCAGATTCCCACAGACTTCTGTGAGATCCTAAATGATGAGTAGGAAGAAATCTCACCACAGAATTGTGATCTGTCCTTGTACCAGGGCATCCTCAGTGAGGGTCACCAGTGATGAGGCAGAGCCTTCCCCGACCACAGACCAAGTGTACCAAAGGCTACAGATGGAGACATATTTTTATTATTACAATGTCTCCCCCATAGACTTCCCCAGGGGCTGTGGTTTTAGAGGAGACTGAGATGAAGGGCCCCTGGGGAGAAAACGGGACACTTTGTGGCTGCAGGACAGCAGTAAAACTGGGGGTTCACGGTGTAGTGGGGCCCAGGTGCTCTCCTCTTCTCACTCCCTGTTCCTCCTCACTCAGATTGATTGCCTGCCACCCATTGTCACCATGGGAGGCACTGTGACTACCATCAAAAGTTGATAGGGCAGGCATTTGAATAGTTCCTCCACCAGGAGGATGTGCGATTGGCCTAAGGTTATCTAGAATCACCAAAGCCACTGGCACCCACCCCCAGGCAGTAGCTGGGGGAAAGGTGACAGGAGTTGGTATGTGTTTTTGGCCCTCTAATTTATATGGGCTGGTAGAAGAGAAGAGTAGCTTGCTTATGTTTCTGCAACAAAGACCTTTGACCTTTCATTACCAGGGGCTTTGGTATATTCTGTGAGTGAGTGAGTGCCTTTCCTCTCATATAAATGTAAATATATAAAAAGAAAAAAATAATACATATACACACATAAACACAAATATACATACATATATACATATGTATATATAGTATTTAATATATAAACACATATACTTACATACATAAACAAACATATTTTTCAGTATTGGGGATGGAACTTGGGGGTGATCTAATTCTGAGCTGCATCCACACATTTATTTATTTATTTATTTATTTATTCCTTTATTAGTACAAGGGTGATTGAACCCAGGAGTGCTTAACCATTGAGCCATAACCCAAGCCACTTTTCCTTTTTATTCTCAGGCAGGTCCTTACTAAATGGCTGAGGGTGACTCTGAACTTGCAATCCTTTTTCCGTTCTCAGCCTAGCAAGCTTCTGGGATGTCATCCATGAACCTCCATGCAGGGCTTATTTTCTTTTGGAACAGTGTCTCGATTTATCCCTCAGGCTGGCCTTGAACTTGTGATCCTCCCTGCTCAGAGCTCAGTGGTATCCCAAATAGAGAAATTGTAATTCCAGGTGCCCCACCAATACCCAGTTTGTCTCTGTATTTTGTGTGTCTTTTTGTAAACCTAAGATATCCCTTTTTGTTCTTCCTCATTGAAGGGTTATGGAAAAGAATATTCCTAAAACACAGCTCCCCAAGAAAAATGGAGGGACAGTGTTGATCAGGGTGAGGAATGAAAAATTGGACATGCATTAAACCTCTTCCAGTGCACACTTACCTAATAACAATGGGCCCTAAACTTAGACCATCCTCCATTTCAGATTAGCCCTAAATGGAGGCACAGTACATATTGAAATTCTGGGAAACAATGGATTCCAGAATAAGCACAATGTGTTTCAAACTTTTTACAACCACCACCCTCCTAACTTAAAGATTTAACCTGTACAACTGGCTCATGATGTTCAAAACTGTTAAAGGTATATGGCTTTCAAGGATTACATCTTTGTACCCTATAAAACCAAAATTCCCTCTCTAACAGGATCCATTCTTTTTTCCCATTGGGAAAATGGATTTCAATAGTGTCTGAGTTTGTGAAGAAAAAAAGGCTTCCCTGAATCCGTCAGGGTCTGCCTCCAGTCATTTTTGATTACACTTAGGACTGAGGGTTTAGATTTTGTGACATTTGAGATATTTTTCTCCTAGGCCTCTTTCTTTCCTCTAGGAGACACATTGTGCTAAGCTTGTGCCTGGTGACTAGTGTTTTCAGACTGACTGAGAACATGAGACATCTTGAATGTACCAAGACCTTGCATTTCTGCTTCTTCCTCCTTGGAGCCTGTGGAGGCAAACATGGGGAAGATTGTGTTACAAGAATATTTGTGGTGGTCATGAGCAGGGTCTCTGGAACCAAAGGGAGCATACAAGTCTTCTTAAACTAAAAAACAACCCCAAATTCCCCTGGAGGTGAATAAGAAAAAGAAAAGGAGGGGATGGAGGAGGAGGAGGAGGTCAGGGTGAAAATCAGAAAAAGAAACAATACCCCAAAATCTGGTGAAAGGTATCTCATGTCCATAGAAAAAGTGGCATGGTTTAGGCCAAATTCTTGAGCAACTTGACTAATGAAGGAAGGCCACAGGATGCAGAATCTATCTGTGTGACACTCCACAATGATTTAAATTAATGAAAAAAAATTAGATAGATGGCAGAGAAAGAGGGAGAGAAAAGAATAGAGGGAGGGAGAGAGAGAGAGAGAGAGAGAGAGAGAGAGAGAGAGAGAGAGAGAGAAAAAAAAAAGAATCAAGTAGCACCAGACTGTACTGAGCTCTCTTTCTGCACTGGCTCTCACTGGGTCTCTCCATCACCCTTTACCTCTCTCCATTGTTTGTCTTTTCTTTCTTGCTGTTTTTATCCATTTTTGCTTTGTATTTGGCTGCACAGAGTTTAGGTCATTCTGCCACTGAATCAGAACAGCCGCCACCCCCAGTTCTCCTGTCTTAAATAGAATAATTTCTACTTTTTTGTGTTTGAATCTGTTTACAGCACTCCCTCCCTCTTCCACACCTTTCTCCCTCTCTCTGATAACTATTAGATAAATGACCCCATTAGCCCCATTTAAAAGGCAGATATCTGAATGGAGCTCATTTAAAAATCCTTTCAATATGAGGAGCTTAGTGATCTCCAGAGGCTTCTGAATTGAAACACCTTTCCTTGGAATCCAACTCCATTTCCTGCAGTAACTTCCTTTTGCTCTGGAGATAAACATGTAAAAATTAGTAGAATTTGCTTTGAAGTTGGATTTTCCTTTTTTGGGGCTTTGTGTTCTCCTTTCTAGTCAAAATTTTGTAGATGAACAGTCTCTTAGAATTAGTCCCTGTCTAGTTGTACTATGCCTGTTTGGCAGGTTTTCTCTACTTTTTTCATTTATTGTTTATTTCCTCCCTAAGAAATAACCATTTTCTTGAACCATAAGTCAAGTCATTTTACATTTGGTAACAGACCCAAATACATTAGGTCCTTGGTAATAAGAAATCGTAACAGGGACAAAAAGAGACTGTCTTTGCTTAAAAAAAAAAAAAAAAAAAAAAAAAAAAAAAAAACAGTGGCTGTTTATCTAGACCTAAACACCATTCACTCTGGGATACTGAAATCAGGAGAAAGCTCATCATCTCTGCCTTTATTTTTATGTTTCTGTATGACTCACAACTTTGTGACCCTGCTCAGTTCTGCACATAGTACTCAGTGTTCATGTAAAAGCTTGCAATGGAAGGTCTGTCAGCCCCAAAAGTACCCAACCTCTCTCCTCCCCCTTGAAGACTTAGGCATCCTGTTTAAGTCCCTCAGGTAACAGAAACAGGGAGGGAGGGAGGGAGGGAGTAAAGAGAGAAAGAGACAGACAGGCAGATGGACAGACAGGGAACTAGAGACAGAAACACATCCTAAGCAGCAAATGGAAAATGTCCCCACAGAATCATGAAGGCTACTCTGGAGCTATCTCCCAGACACAGACACAAAACTGAGGGGACAATCAATCAGAGTACAGCTTAGTGAGACCAAGATGACTTATTGATACACTTGGACTGGGTTTGTGGCTCAGTGGTAGGGCATTTACCTAGCTCATGTGCATGTGGGGCACTGGATTCCTTCCCCAGCAACACATAAAAGTAAATAAACAAAATAAAGTTATTGGGTCCATCTGCAAATAAGAATGCTTTTAAAAAATGAAAAATGGATGAATCAATTATGATAAAGAGGTAAAACTGTCTTTCCTTAACAGCTCATGAAATAGACAAAAAAAAAATGTAACGAAAACAAAGGGCAGAGAAAATACATGGTGAACAACCTTCACCTAATGGACATCCTCACAACACTGCACACCATGACTACAAAATATGCATTCTAGGGTTTGGGGATATAGCTCAGTGCATGAAGTGCTTGCCTGTGAAGCACAAGGCCCTAGGTTCAATCACCAGGATCCCCTGCAAAACAAACAAACAAACAAAAAGAATATGCATTCTTTGTGAACAAATGTGAAATGCTTATCAAACTTAACCATAAAAGGAAACTTAAAGCAAACCTCAACAATGTTGAAAATAGGAAATCATGTCACATCTCTTCTCTGAACACCAATAAAGTAAGCTAGAGTTCTGGCACAGTGGTATCAGCCTGTCTTGGAAGACTGGGGCAAACAAGCGGTTCCCAAGTTCAAAGCCAGCTTCAGAAATTTAGTGAGACCCTTAGTAACTGAACAAGACACTGTCTCAAAATTAATAATAATAATTATAATAAGAGAATAAAATCAAATAAAAAGGGCTAGGTTTGTAAATGAGTGATTAAGCACCACTGGGTTCCATCCCTGGCATTAAAAAAGAAAACAGAAAGAAAGAAAGGTACAAATCAATAATTAAAACACAATCAATATTGTAAGGAATCCCATGGAAATGACACCAGATATGGGAAAACTCATAAGGGAGTTTATTAAGAAAACAGAGTGTCTCCCTGCAGGGTAAAAGAGAAAATGAGAGGAAAAGAGAAAGGAAAGAGAAAGGGTATGTGCTAGAGCGGGTGGAAAGCAAGAAGAAAAAAAGTGAGTCAGTGGGAGAGAAAGCAAGAGAGAAAAGATGGCGGAGTAGCTGCCATGAAGCAGTTGAATTCTGCCAGGCTAACAGGGGACCAATAACAGAGAAGGATACTTGCAAACTGACTGATGAACCAATAGCTAGCTAGGATGTTCACAGATTGACAAGTGGTTGGGAGGTGGGGACAATGACTGCACCAGAAAGGTCGGGGGAGCAGTTTTGTACATTACAAATATTGTCAAATATTTGGAGATGAAGTACATTTTAAACTGACACATGATCCAAGTACAGTGGAACACATCTCTTCTCCCAGTCTCTCCAGAGGCTGAGGCCAGTGGATCCCAAGTTCAAGGCCAGCCTGGATAACCTGGAAACCCTACAAACCCAACATTAAAAAAAATGTGGATGTAGCTCAGTCTTTGAGTACCCATAGTCCACATCGACCCCCAAACATAATAAAATCAAATAACATGAGTAAAAGAAAACTCAAAATGAAAATTTGACTTTTTTTTAAAGACGGACAGAATTTTGAACTGAACATTGAATGGCTGAATGAAAATGAAATGAAATAGTTTTTGAAGGAAGTACATAAAACCATGATAAGGTGGAAGTATCAGAGCCCCAGAGTTCCAAAAAGAAGTTTGAGGGGATAAAGGAAGCAACTCTTTATTTCATGATGTAAAAAAAAAAAAATACACAAAAATTAAACAAAGAAAATATGAACTTATAAATTCACATAGCTAAGGAAGAAATATCAACATCTATCTTCCAAAAATCCTTGAACACACGGGGCTGTGGGTGGGCATAGGAAAATGGTAGGTTGGTGGTCTAGGGGGGATGAAAAATCCCACAAAAATGCCCATTTCATTAACCCTTTAGACTAGATAAAAAGGTGCATGTGTTATTCCTCTTTTAAGCCACTTTGAGGTTCTGGAGACACTCCAGGTCTCTGCCACTTTTTTGGAAAGGAAAATTTGCATTGTGCAAGGCTGTGGTTCCAGTTAGCAGGGAGGGGAAGTAAGGTACACAGAGAAAAAGCCAGGTTGGATTAGGACATTGTACATTGTGATTTGCTTAAGAATGGAAATCCCTAAGTCTCTCCTAGTACCCATTCAGAAAGGAAACTCTTGGCCCTCCAGTCTGTTTACAGCTGTCAACCTGCGGTGAAGTAAAAGATGGTTTACTCTCATAGTACAGCATGTCTTCTGTGTGGCAAAGTCCAATATGGTCAATTGTACATGTTTCAAAATTTGGTTTGTAACTCTGCATTTATAATGATGCATTGGCTAAAACCTGAAAGAAAAAGTTAATTTGAAGATCCCTTGTTTCAGAGCATTTGTCAAATTTAATTTGACAAGCATTTAATCTCTGCCTCCTAATACTCCTCAATTATTTTATTGCTTTTGCCTCCTTCTCCTGGCTCCTGTGAACCAGATCACAAAGATGGAAAAGACATCCTCAGTACCCTACTATTTATGAAAATATTTTTCACACATGCTTTTTTGAAATGGTTTAAATACATATAAATATAAATATACATAAATATAGGTGTCTTTAAATGCCCCACAGCTAGACAAAATCAAAACTCTCTTTCAGACCAGCATTCCTCCATTCCATTCTATAGAAGAAACCACTGCTAACATCTGGTTCATACGTGAGTTTTTGGTCTGTACATGGCATACAGTTTTTCTATGAATGGGGAAATGCTTATGCATGCATAGATATATTGGCATTCTTAATCATCTTCTTCTTATTATTATTATTTTTATTATACCAAGAATTAAAACCAGGGGCACTTAACCACTGAGAAACATCCCCAACCCTTTTTATTTATTTATTTATTTTTTAAACAAAATCTTCCTAAGTTGCTGAGGCCAGCCTTGAATTTACAATCCTCCTACCTCAGTTGCACAAGTTGCTGGAATCACAGACATGCACAGAAATTACTGTGCCCAGCTATTTATTATTTTTAAGATCCCAAATTGGAAACACAGAGTAGTCATTATATTCTTCACATAACATGATGCATGCTTTTTAATGTTTTTTCACTAAGCTAATATTTAAAGTATTGTGAATTTCTGAGTCTTGAAAAGGAATGACAGTTTTGTAACCATCCCCATAACCAAGATGTATAACAATTCCATAATGCCAAAAAACTCCCCTGTGCTTTTGCAGTTTATCACTATGCTTCTTGAATGGTGAAATTTTGTTGATGTCGTTCCATAAGATTTTTTAAAAATGTTTTTGTAAGCTTGGGGGCACAGTTAGTGGCCAAATAAAATAGGACAGGAAGCGGCCAAAGCAAGTTTTACTGGTATTTGGCTCTTAGGCAAAATTTCCAGCCCCCTGGGTTAGAGGTCAGGATAGGGAGCCAGAGAAAATTGCATGTGGCCCCAGCTGCCCAGTGTCTTTATAGGACAGAGAAAGCAGGGGTCCTGCTGAGTAACAGGTTAAGGTAAAAGTCAGTGGATTTTTCCTGCCAGTTTGATTGGTCACCATGGGGCATGCTACCCTTCGCCTCATTTGCTCTGCTTTCTGTCATATAGTCACCCAAATTCAGACCTAACATCTCTACATGTTTATATCATCTCTACATGATATAGGGTGCCAGAGTCCATCTGGCTACTACTACATGGTAGGGTGCGTCATGGGGAAAGAAAGGTTTGGGTTCTACATTGGCAGGGAGGCGGCTATAAGAGTGTAGGAGCATCAGGTTGTATGTCACTCTGGGAACATGATTTATGCGGTTCTAGGCAAACCTGAGAAGACAGGGAGCAATCATTAGCAGAAATCCTATCACAAATAGGGGAGTAAGTGTAGAGGTCAGCCAGGAGACAAAAGTGGAATTCAGCAATCCTGTCCAGGGGTCATTTGTTTCTTCTTGATTCAGCCTTTCATTTAAATGTCTGAGAGTTTTGATGTTTCTTTCCACTAGATCAGTTTTATTGATACAGCAACATTCTTCTCTTAGGAAGAGGCATGCTCCCCCTTTGTCTGCTGTCAGATCTAGTGCTTGATGGTTCTGCAAGGAAACTTGAGCACTAAATGTTATTCATCTTTGCAGGGATGTCAGGGGGGCAGAAGATGCCTCTCCAGCCTTCTGGAGCTGCTGTTCTAGCTTTTGGTTGGCAGTGACTGCATAAAAAAGTCCTCTTGTTGGTATAACCTGTGTTTAGTAGATATCTCTATATTTCTTTGACTTAGAGCTAGATAATCCCACTAGCAATCATAGATTAAGCCTACCTATGTAATTTAGGAGGCTCTGTAGGCCTTAAACTAACTTAAAACTCCTGATTCTGGCAAATTATCTTGATAGTTAGCAGGTATTTCTGCCTAAGAATCTGTCTCTTGTAGCTTCCAGTCTTTATTTATTCTATGGGGGTTAACACAAGTGTACATCTTAATTTGCATTTAACTATTGTATCTTTTAAATGCCCAAGAATGGCTGTATTTCTGTTTAAAGTGTTTTTCTAGGTGTTTAAGACCAAGCTGGTCGAATTGACCTGTTCCTGTCTGTTAAGAGTCTGCTGAGTTCCCACAGGGGTCATTTTCAGAGAATGTAAGAGCATTTCTTAGCTCCATTAGTGCTTCCCTTGGAAGCATCAGGGATGTCTCCCTTTTGCAATGACCTTCCTCTGTAACAGGTGCACTGATTGGCTTTTCATCCTCCAGTGGTATCATCAATCTCCCTGTTTGGGAGGTTGTGTGGCCCAGAGTTGCAAAGCTCCTTATAGAAGTTCTCTTGTTCCCTGGATTCACGCTGACTTTCAGGGCAAGAGCCAAATAGTGGTGTTATTGGCCTCTGTATTTGATCTCAATTTCTAAATTTGATCTTAAACACCCAGCATGTAAGACTCACCAGTCGCAAAGTAAGAATACTGGATTTTAATTTCAATGTCTATGGCTTTACAGTTATTCACCCCCTTTTATCTAATTGTTGTTTACAATATCTGTCCTATGGGTGATGCCTTACTGCTTCAAGTTGCTCTTGAAGCAGCACTTTTGCAAAAAATTAATCAGGAAAAAGATATAGAGTTTACAAAGAAAATACAAAATGGAATCACCAACAATAAAACATTCACTTTGTGCAATAGCTATCTTGAATTTTGGCTGAGTTATTCATTTTATCCCCTGTTTGAGATCACAGTAATCTTTACAACAATCATCAAGCTTTGAACACAACTTTAAATGATTTAAAGACTGGCTTATTTTGGAGCCATTCTAACATGCAGCAGGTTGAGGCAGAGCCTTATATCACATAAGGTGGAGATCTTTACAAATTTTAGGTAAAGTATTCTAATTCTGAAGCTGATTTTTCCTCTTTTATTATGATTAGCATGAACAAATTCTGAAGCTCAGTGAGGGGCAAAGGAAGATTAGAAAGTAAAGATTTAAAAACACAGATTTTGAGGATTATACTGAGATCAGATGGCATTCTGTTCTCTGATGGAAATGCAGATCTAAAGAGTTACATCAGCAATCTTTATTTATATATGTCTTATTATCAGGTTAAAGACTATGTAAGCATTATTCTTTGTTTTCAGAAAACTTACAGAGACTAGGACATCTATGTAACTTTTTCACAGCTTTAAAGTGCAATGTTAGCTCTGTGTAGGTCTCAGAAAAGTCCACTGTCCAAAGTTACTGTAAGCCTGGCAGGAACCAGAGAACAAAGCTGAGGAAACACAGGTTAACTTTTCTTTTTTTTTAAATAATTTTTAATGTAAACAAATGGGATACATCTTGTTTCTCTGTTTGTACATGAAGTAGAGGCATACCATTTGTGTAATCATACATTTACCTAGGGTAATAGTTTTTGATTCATTCTGTTATCCTTTTCTCTTCCCCCACCCCTCCCTCCCCTCTTGTTCCTCTATATAGTCCTTCCTTACTCCATTCTTGGCCCCCTTCCACCCCTCTACATGTGTCATCATCCATTTATTAGTGAGATCATTCTTCCTTTCTTTTTTAGACATTGGCTTATGTCGCATATCATGATATTCTCCAGTTTCATCCATTTGCCTGCAAATGCCATAATTTTATTATTCTTTATGGCTGAAAAATAGTCCATTGTGTGTGTGTGTGTGTGTGTATACACATATATCTATACCTATCTCATGGATTCTTTATGCATTCACTAATTGAAGGACATGTAGGTTAGTTCCACAATCTGGTTATTGTGAATTGAGCAGCTATGAACAGTGTTGCGGCTACATCTCTGTAGTATGCTGATTTTAAGTCCTTTGGGTATAGGCCAAGGAGTGGGATAGCTGGGTCAAAGGGTCGGTCCATTCCAAGTTTTCTAAGGAATCTCCACACTGCTTTCCAGAGTGGCTATGCTAATTTTTAGCCCCATCAGGAATGTATGAGTGTACCTTTTTCCCCACATTCTCTCCAACACCTATTTTTGCTAGTATTCTTGATAATCGCCATTCTAATTGGGGTGAGATGGAATCTTAGGGTAGTTTTGATTTGATTTTCTCTTACTACTAGAGATGTTGAACATTTTATTCATATAGTTGTTTATTGCTTGTAGATCTTCTCTGACGTGTCTGTTCGTATCCTTATCCCATTTGTATATTGGGTTATTTATATTCTTGGTGTAGAGTTTTTTGAGTTCATTATATATTCTGGAAATTAGTGCTCTATCTGAAGTATGAGTGGCAAAGATTTTCTCCCACTCTGTAGGCTATCTCTTCGCATTGCTGATAGTTTCCTTTGCTGAGAGAAAGCTTTTTAGTTTGAATCTATCCCAGTTATTGATTCTTGCTTTTATTTCTTGTGCTATGGGAGTCCTGTTAAGGAAGACTGATCCTAAGCCAACAAGGTGAAGATTTGGACCTACATTTTCTTCTATAAGATGAAGGGTCTCTGGTCTGATTTCAAGGTTCTTGACTTTGTAGTATAGTTGAAGTTCTGGTATTGCAATACCCCCTGTTTCATTCTTCCTGCTAAGGATTGCTTTAGTTGTATCTCTGTAGTATGCGGATTTTGGATATAGGTCAAGGAGTGGGATAGTAGGGTCAAATGGTGATTCCATTCCAAACTTTCTATGGAATCTCCATACTGCTTTCCAGAGTGGCTGCACTAATTTGCAACCCCACCAGCAATGTATGAGTGTACCTTTTTCCCCAAATCCTTGCCAACACCTATTGTTGCTTGTGTTCTTAATAATCGCCATTCTAATTGGGGTGAGATGAAATCTTAGGGTAGCTTTGATTTGCATTTCTCTTATTACTAGAGATGTTGTACATTTTTTCATATATCTGTTGATTGCTTGTACATCTTCTTCTGTGAAGTGTCTGTTCATTTCCTTAGCCCACTTCTTGATTGGATTATTTGTATTCTTGGTGTAGAGTTTTTTGAGTTCTTTATAGATTCTGGAAATTAGTGCTCTATCTGAAGTATGAGTGACAAAGATATTCTCGTACTCTGTAGGCTTTCTCTTCACATTACTGATAGTTTCCTTTGCTGAGAGAAAGCTTTTTAGTTTGAATCTGTCCCAGTGGTTGATTCTACCTTTTATTTCTTGTGCTATTGGAGTCCTGTTAAGGAAGTCTGATCTGAAGCCAACAAGTTGAAGGATCGGCCCTAATTTTTCTTCTGTAACATGCAGGGTCTCTCATCCGATTTCAAGGTTCTTGATCCATTTTGAGTTGACTTTTGTGAAGGGTGAGAGATAGGGGTTTAATTTCATTCTGTTGCATATGGATTTCCAGTTTTCCCAGCACCATTTGTTGAAGAGGCTATCTTTTCTCCATTGCATATTTTTGGCACCTTTGTCTACTTTGAGAAAATTGTATTTATTTGGGTTTGTGTCCATGTCCTCTATTCTGTACCATCGATCTACCTGTCTATTTTGGTGCCCACACCATACTGTTTTTGTTACTATTGCTTTGTAGTATAGTTGAAGTTTGGGTATTGCGATACCCCCTGTTTCATTCTTCCTGCTAAGGATTGCTTTAGTTATTCTGGGTTTCTTATTCTTCCTGATGAACTTCATGATAGCATGCTCTATTTCTGTAAGGTACGTCATTGGAATTTTAATTGGAATTGCATTGAATCTGTATAGCACTTTTGATAGTATGACCATTTTGACAATATTAGTTCTAAGTCTATCTAAGAATATGGGAGATCTTTCCATCTTCTAAGTTTTTCTTCATTTTTCTTTTTTAGTGTACTGTCGTTCTCATTGCCAGGTCTCCACCTCTTTTGTTAGATTGATTGGCAAGTGTTTTAATTTTTTTGAAGCTATTGTGAATGGGGTAGTTTTCCTAACTTCTCTTTCTGAAGTTTCATCACTTATGTATAAAAATATGTTGGATTTAAAAAAAAATATGTTGGATTTGCGAGCATTGATCTTGTAACCTGCTACTTTACTGAATTCACTTATGAGTTCTAAAAGTTTTCTGGTGGAATTTCCTGATTCCTCTAAATATACAATTATGACATCAGCAAATAGAGGAAGTTTGAGTCTTCTTTTCATATTTGTAACCCTTTAATTTCCTTGGTCTGTCTAATTGCTCTGGCTAGAGTTTCGAGGACAATGTTCAATAGAAGTGGTGAAAGAGGGTATCCCTGCCTAGTTCCAGTTTTTAGGGGAATGCTTTCAGTTTTTCACCATTTAGAATGATATTGGCCATGGACTTAGCATAGATGGCCTTTACAATGTTAAGGAATGTTTTCACTATTCCTATTTTTTCCAGTGTTTTGTGCATGAAGGGATGCTGTATTATATCAAATGCTTATTCTGTATCTATCAATATAATCATGTGATTCTTGATTTTAAATCTATTGATATGGTGAATTACATTTATTGATTTCTGAATGTTGAATCAACCTTGCATCCTTGGGATAAAACCCACATGATCGAGGTGGACTATCTTTTTAATATATTTATGTTTGTGATTTGCTAAAATGTTGTTGAGCATTTTTGCATAAATGTTCATTAGGTATATTTGTCTAAAATTTTCTTTCCTGGATGTGTCTCTGTCTGGTTTAGGTATCAGGGTGATATTGGCTTCATAGAAATTGTTTGGGAGCGTTCCCTCTTCTTCTATTTCATGAAATAGTTTGAGAAGTATTGGAATGAGCTCCTCTTTAAAGGTTTTGTAGAACTCGGCTGAGAACCCATCTGGTCCTGGATTTTTCTTTGTTGGTAGGCTTTTGATGACCTCTTTTTATTTAATTTCTTGAAATTGATCTATTTAAATTGGGTATGTCCTCCTGGTTTGGTTTAGGTAATTCATGTGTCTCTAGAAACCTGTTGATGTCTTTGAGATTTTCTATTGTGCTGGAGTATATATTTTCAAAATTATTTCTAATTATGTTTTGTATTTCACTTTTGTCTGTAGTGATATTTCCTTGTTCATTCCGAATTTTAGTAATTTGAGTTTTCTCTCTCCTTCTCTTTGTTATTGTGGCTAAGGGTTTATCAGTTTTGTTTATTTTTTCAATGAACCAACTATTTATTTTGTCAAAATTTTTCAATTTTTTTTCTTTTGTTTCAATTTCATTGATTTCAGCTCTGATTATAACTATTTCCTATCTTCTACTACTTTGGTGTTACTCTGTTCTTCTTTATCTAGGGCTTTGAGCCATAGTGTTATGTCATTTATTTGTTGATTTTTTCTTCTTTTATTCAATGCACTATGTGAAATAAATTTTCCTCTCAGTACTGCTTTCATACTTTCCCAGAGATTTTAATATGATGTTTCTTTGTTCTCATTTACCTGTATGATTTTTAAAATTTCCTTCCTAATATCTTCTGTTATTCATTTATCATACAATAGTGTATTATTTAATCTCCAGGTGTTGGAGTAGTTTCTGTTTCTGCACTCTCATTTATTTCTAACTTCAATTGAATATGAACTGATAGAATACAAGTTAGTATCTCTATCTTCTTGTATTTGCTAACATTAGCTTTGTGGTATAAAATATGGTCTGTTTTAGAGTAGGTTTCATGTGCTTTTGAGAAGGAAGTGTATTCACTCTTTGTTGGATGGTATATTCTATAAATGTCCATTAAGTCTAAATTATTGATTTTGTCTTTGATATCTACGGTTTATTTGTTCAATATTTGTTTGGAGGATCTGTCCAGTGGTGAGAGAGGTGTGTTAAAATCACCTAGTATTTTTGTGTTGTGGTCTATTCAATTTCTGGCATTGAGAAGGATTTGTTTGATGCATATGAATAAGTCAGTGTTTGGGGCATAGATAATTATGACTTTTATGTCTTGCTGATTTATGCTTTCCTTAAGCAGTATGAAATGTCCTTCTTTTTCCCTTCTGACTAACTTTGGCTTTAAGTCCACATTATCTGATATGAGGATGGATAATCTGGCTTTTTTGCTGTGTCCATGTGCATGGTATGTTTTTCTCCATCCTTTCACCTTTAGTCTGTGGGTATCTCTTTCTAATAATTGAGTCTCTTGCAGGCAGCAAATTGTTGGATCTTTCCTTTTAATCCTATCTGCAGGTCTGTGTCTTTTGATTGATGAATTCAGGTCATTAATATTCAGGGTTATTATTGAGATATGATTTGTATTCCTGGTCATTTGACTAATTTTTTTTTTGACACGACTTGTTTTCTCCTTTATTTGGCTATTCCTTTAGGCTACTTCCTCCCTTTACTGATTTACGTCATTGTTTTTTATCTCTTTCTCATGGAACATTTTGCTGAGAATGTTCTGTAATGCTGGCTTTCTTTTTGTAAATTTCTTTAGCTTTTGTTTATCATGGAAGGATTTTATTTCATCGTCAAATTGGAAGGTAAGTATTGTTGGGTATAAGATTCTTGGTTGGCATCCATTTTCTTTCAGGGCTTGAAAAATGTTGTTCCAGGCCCTTCTAGCTTTTAGGTTCTGGATTGAAAAATCTGTTGATATCTGTATTGGTTTCCCCCTGAATGTAATTTGATTCTTTTCTCTCACAGCCTTTCAAATTCTGTCTTTATTTTGTGTGTTAGGTATTTTTATTATAATGTGCCTTGGTGTGGGTTTGTTGTAATTTTGTGTATTTGGAGTCCTATAAGCCTCTTGTACTTCATTATCCATTTCATTCTTCAGGTTTGGGAAATTTTCTGATATTATTTCATTGAATAGATTGTTCATTCCTTTGGTTTGTTTCTCTCAGCCTTCCTTAATCCCGATAATTCTTCAATTTGGCCTTTTCATGATCTCCCATAGTTCTTGTAGATTCTGTTCATCATTTCTTACCATCTTCTCTGTTTGGTCAACTTTGTTTTCAAGATTAAATATTTTTTCTTTGATATCTGCGGTCCTGTCTTCCAGGTGTTCTATCCTATTGGTTATGCTTTCTATGGAGTTTTTAATTTGGTTTATTGTTTCCTTCATTTCAAGGATTTCTGTTTTGTTATTTTTCAATACCTCTAACTTTATTGAAATGATCTTTTGCTTTCTGTATTTGCTCTTTTAACTGTCAATTGGTGTGATCATTCAATGCCTGCATTTGCTCTTTCATCTCATCCTTCAATGCTTGCATTTGCTCTTTCATCTCCTCGTTTGCTTCCCTTATCATTTTAATTATGTATATTCTGAACTCCCTTTCTGACATTTCTTCTGCCATGCTGTCATTGGATTTTTTGTTATACCATCTAGGTTTGTTTGGGACATTTTCTTCCCTTGTTTTCTCATATTGTTCAGGTATCTACTCCTCTAGTAGTGAAACTCTGATAATTGCAGATTTCCTCTATTGACTAATATTGTCTCTGTAGATTCCCAATAACTCACTTCTTATCTTTCAGTAGCCTGAAGTCTTGGAGGAACTTGATAATGTGGTACTCCACTAGGAAGCTGGCCTTCTAGGGATAGTAGCCTTCAGGTGGGGTATATTCCCTATTAGTGGGCAGAGGCTCCTCCACTTGTTGACTGATGGTCAGTCAAAGGGGGACTACACTGCAGACTGTTTCCTGTCTGATCTGGGCCTGTGTCTCTGGTTCTAGTGCCTTGGTGGGAAAGTCTCACCCAGTGGGGAGGACTCACTCACTGGGGAAGTTTTGCTGGCCAGCTCTCCTCTGAGAAGTTTCCTTTGGTCCAGAACTACTACCTGGACTGGGAAGCCCTCCTCTGTGATGTTCCCATGGGTTCTGACTTACTACCTGGTCTGGGAAGCCTGGCCCTATGAGGGAGTCCCTCTCTGAGTGACCCTCCTCTGCTACGTTCCCTGGGGACTGAAGAACTGCCTGGGCCTCGGACCCTCACTCTGCATCAAAACCTTGTGCTGTGTGGCCCTCCTCTGAAATGCTCCCAGTTGACTGGGTTCTCCACTCCAGCAGGGAAGTCTCATTGTTCCACTCTACTCCATGAAGTTCCCTGCATTTTGGGAACACTGCCCCATTCGGGGAGCCCAACCAGTGGGAGAGACTCACCCAGTGTCTCTGAGTTGGTCCTGAGTCCCTCAATACCTCCTCTTCTTGACTCCTGGGTCTTGTCAAAGTTCCTCTAGTCTCCTGTAGTTGTCTCAGAGAGTGAGCTGCCCTTCCAATGATGATGGCCATGCCCTCAGGAATAATTCAAAATGCCTGCACCAGCCTATAAAGGAGCCTCTGGGTTGCTCCATGATGCAGGCGGGCTTGCTTGTCTGCCGACTTACTCCGCGATGGCGACAGATCTTGGCATGGTGGTCAGGTGGGGTTGCTCAGTGATGGCATCTGTCTTTGATCTGGTGGTTGGGCAGGTTGGCTACCTACTGGCTAGCTCCACAAGGTAGGTAGCCTGACTCACCCACCAGCTCCCTCTGGGAATGCAAACTTATAGTGATGGCACAATCCTTGGTGCAGGGGACAGGTGGGATCACTCAGTGATGACGTCTGTCTTTGGCCTGGTGGCTGGGCAGGCTGGCTGCCCACAGCCAAGCCCCACAAGGTAGGTATGTTGACTTGCCCACCAACTTGATCCATGACTGCAACCAACCAGGGATTGAAACACTGGTTTTCTAGAAAAAGAATTCCTTCCTGCCCAAAAACTGCATGCCTGAGAGCAATGTCAGAGCTGATAGGACTCCTGCATAGAGCCTCCCCAGGGAGGGTTCTGCCACAACAGTTAGGAATCTTTTACCCCTGCACAGGAACACTCCCAAGCACCTGTCATGCCACAGCCATGAGGTCATCAGAGACCCCAATATCAGTCACTGTTGTCCCATTTTTTGCTATTGTGCATCACACTTTCTTAATGTCATTTTAAGAAGTTTATAAAGAATAAAACTTAACAAAGAAAATGTCAAGAGCAAATTAGTGCTTTTAAAGGAATCCTTGTCATTTTAACATATAGATTAAACTTTGGTTTTTCAGTACATTAGTATTTGACCTTAGTAATACCTTAAATAGCTTTAACTGATTGTCTCATGTACATAAAACCAACTTAGTTACATGCAAACTTGTTGAAATTTGCCCTTTACTTACACACAGACTTTCTTACCCAGAAGCATTTTCTTTTCCCTTTTACTGAATATATTGTCTTACTAGAATCTCTATTTTCCTTTCCTATCAGGTGACCCCTTTGTCGTGAGAAATCCATGATCCTTCCAAATAGGTGAATGTGAGTGAGCAATCTAGAAGTCATATTTGGAATCTGTGTAGATGTTAACTTGTTTACCTTTGGATGGAATTAGAGCCCTAATCAGAGCAAAAAGTTCAGGCTTTTAGGAAGTGGTCCCTTCAGAAAGGCAATTGGCTTCCAGAACTGAGGCAGTGGTGACCACTGCATAAGCAGCTCTACAGTGTTCATCAGGACCCAAAACAGAACTGCCACCTACAAAAATGGTTAGGTCAGTTGAGGGGAGTGGGTAATTGAAGAGGTCTTCATTAGGTGAACATAGGGCCTCCAGCACCTGTGAGAGTGGAAGGGATTTATGACTTAAAAAGTCCTGTAGTCAATGGGTGGAAAACACAGCTATTGTTTGGAGTAGGGTGAGTTTTAGAACTTCCTTAGTTACCTCAACTGCTGAATTCAGTGTTTGGAGACATGGTAGCCACCCACAAATGGCAGAATCAAGCTGCTTGGCGAGATATGCCACCAGTCTGTAGGAAGGTCTGGTTGGTTGCTCAAGGAGGCCAGTTGTAACACCCTGTAAATTAATTAGATGTTTCCAAGAAACACATTAGAGTAATCCCACATATGTCAAATCCTTATTTTACTGTAAAAGCCAAGATATCAAATAGGTATATTGAACAGCATTTGTTGCCTCTTTTCTGTTAGAGACAGTTCTAGAAACAAATGATTAATATCCATTAACATTTTGAAACTTGACCATCTGGAGACATGTGAGATAAGTCTTGATATGTACATCATTTTTGGACACAAAATAGACAACACAATATACATATAACACAAAAACTAAGGCCTTGTACTTAAAAACTTGAGGTCAATAAAAATAGGACTGATCAAATTATCAATGTTATGAGCTCAAAAATATAGAATTAGGAAAAATACAAGAGTCCTGGAAAAATGATATGGCTGTTAATTATTACTTTGTTGAAGTTCTGGTTAAAAACTTTTTTTTTTTTTTTTTGTACCTGTGGGGAGAGTCATGTCCGTTAGGTACACTTGGTTGGCAAAGTCTTGTGATGCCTCTTGGATGCAGGGTCATTAGTCTGGGGTGAGAGTGGAAGAAAGTTCTAGTAAGTGAGAGTATAAGTCTCAGAAAGATATCCAAATTCCTTAATATAAGTAGAGGAGTCAACAAATACCCTAAATATTTCTCAATCTGGGAAAAATCCTGGATTGAGAATGGAACTTGGATTCACACAACATTCTCTGCACCAGCTACCTCGGGAAGATAAAGAAGTTCTGGGTTAGGTGGTGGGAAGGTCTAAGGAGATCTTGAGCTAACAGGGGAGGAGGGAACACACTGGGTGGAGGGATGTTCTGGAGGAAAAGGAGGGGAGGTGGGAGGGCCCTGAGAAGGAAGAGAAGGAGGAGCTTCATGAGCAGAATGATGTGGCAGGTGTGCAGGAGAAGGACAGGAAGAGGAGGCGGAATTTTGGTGGAGCATGGAGGGAGTTGGGTTTGGGACCACCCCCAGAGAGGAGAACATGGGTGTTGGAACAGGTAGAATAAGGGGTGGGGCGAGCACCGAATTTCAAAATGAAAAACTTGAGAATGGTCTTGAGTGTCATTTGGTGGTCATCTTGAAATCTAAAACATACTGAGGCCAGGACACAGTCGGAAAAAAGAAAAAAAAGAAAAAAAAAATAACCGCTTATGACTTAAATATTTGGGGGGTCCCAGTTTAGTGAAATTATGGTAGAGACAGCCCAAAGGAGTTTTGGGGTCCATGGGGCTATGGGTATTTTCCATTAGCTGTCCAATTTTACCGAGATAGATGTACAGAAGCTGAAAAAGGTGTCCAAATTTTAGCTTGTGTACACCAGAAAAACAGCAGATGGGCCAAAAGCCAAAATGTCTTTTGACTTTTGGGTGTCCAGAATGGAATAAACGGGAGGCTAACTGGAGGTCAGAATGTTTCCCCTGTGACCAGAGCCCAAGCAGAATGGGTGAGGGGAGGATTCTGTGGCATTTGCAGTGGACAGACCCCATGCAGATCAGATGGTAAAGATTGGAAAAACAAATGAGAAAAACCCCAGGGAACTTTATCCATTTGATGCTGGATAAAGGGAAACAGGATGCAGCGGGACAAAGCAGAGCTGTGCAGAACAGAACAAAATCTCCTGGTTCTTCTGAGGGAGGGTTTGGACCTCAAACCAATGTGGTAAAATCTGAAAACCCTCCTGGGTTTTGGCACCAAATGCATGCTCAGAGACATAGCTAGTGGTCAAATAAAATTGGACAGAAAGCAGCTGAAGCAAACTTTATTGGAATTTGGCTCTCAGGTGAAATTTCCAGTCCCCTAGGGTACAGGTCAGGGTAGAGAGCCAGAGAAAATTGCACATGGCCCTGGCTGCCCAGGGTCTTTATAGGCTGGAATGGGCAGGGGTCCTGCTGAGTGAGCAGTGGATGTAAGAGTCAGTGGATTTTTCCTGCTGGTTCGATTGGTCACCATGTGGTGTACTGCCCTTTAACTCAGTTGCTCTGCTCTCCATCACATAGTGGCCCAAAATCCAACCTAACAGTTTTATTCATGCATGTAGTAAAAAATCATACCTGGGTTCATACTGACATATTCATGAATGCATATAATATAATTTGCTCCATTTCAATCCTCAGTACTTTTGCTTTTTCTCTCCTCCTCCCTGTCTCACTTTCCTGCCTCTACTTTACTAGTCTTCCTTCTATTTATTTATTGTTTTAAGTTATTCTGTTATACTTATACACATAGGTGTAGTTCATTGTAATATATTTATACAAGTGCATATCACAAATTGCTCAATTTAAATCCATAGCTCCTCTCCTTTCACATCCATCCTTTCTCCTACTCAAATTCCTTCCTGTAATCTACCTTTCTCCCTTCTATTTCCATTAGATTTCCCTGTTAAAATTTATTTTTTCTCTATTGCTACTGCACTGGGAAAGAATATATTTGACCCTTGACTTTCTGACCCTGACTTATTTTACTTAACATGATAGTCTCTTGTTTCATCCATTTACCAGAAAATTATATCATTTTATAATGTCTCTTTTTTATTGCTGAGTAAAATTTCATTGTGTATATATACCATATTTCTTTCTCAATTCAGCTGTTGAGGTTCAACTAGGCTGGTTCCATTACTTAGCCATTGTAAATGACAATGATATACATGTTGGTAAGTATGTATCACTGTAGAATATTGATTTTAGGTGTTTCAGATAAATACTAAAGAGGGGTAGAGCTGGGTTATAGGGTGGTTCTATTCCTAGTCATTTGAGAAATCTCCATGTTGCTTTCCAAAGTGCATGTACTGCTTTACAGTCCCACCAACAATGCACAAGTATATATTTCTCTCCACAACTGTGCCAGTGACTCTTGTTATTTATATTCTTGATCATTGCCATAAAAGTGTAGTGAGATGAAATCTTAGTGTAAGATAGCCTTTTCAACAAATGGTGCTGGGAAAACTGGAAAACCATAGGCAACAGAATGAAATTAAACCCCTATCTCTCACCCTGCACAAAAATCAACTCAAAATGGATCAAGGACCTCAGAATCAGAACAGAGACCCTGCATCTTATTGAAGAAAAAGTAGATCCAAACCTTCAAATTGTTGGCTTAGGAGCAGACTTCCTTAACAGGATTCCCATAGCACAAGAAATAAAAGCAAGAATCAACAACTGGGATAGATTCAAACTAAAAAGCTTTCTCTCAGCAAAGAAAACTATCAGTAATGTGAAGAGAGAGCCTACAGAGTGGGAGAATATCTTTACCACTCATACTTCAAATAGAGCGCTAATATCCCGAATCTATAAAGAACTCAAAAAACTCTACATCAAGAATACAAATAATCCAATCAACAAATGGGCTAAGGAAATGAACAGACACTTCACAGAAGAAGATGTAAAAGCAATCAACAGATATATGAAAAAATGTTCAACATCTCTAGTAATAAGAGAGATGCAAATCAAAACTACCCTAAGATTTCATCTCACCCCAATTACAATGACAATTATCAAGAACATAAGCAACAATAGGTGTTGGCGAGGATGTGGGGAAAAAGCTACACTCATACATTGATGGTGGGGTTGCAAACTAGTGCAGCCACTCTGGAAAGCAGTATGGAGATTCCTCAGAAAGCTTGGATTGGAACCACCATTTGACCCAGCTCTTCCACTCCTTGGCCTACACCCAAAGGACTTAAAATCAGCATACTACAGAGATACAGCCACATCAATGTTCATAGCTGCTCAATGCACTATAGCCAGATTGTGGAACCAACCTAGATGCCCTTCAGTTGATGAATGGATAAAGAAACTGTGGCATATATATACAATGGAGTATTACTCTGCCATGAAGAATGATAAAAATATGGCATTTGCAGGCAAATGGATAAAATTGGAGGATATCATGCTAAGTGAGATAAGCCAATCTCAAAAAACTAAAGGACGAATGATCTCACTGATAAGCGGATGAGGACATATAAGGGGGGGTAGGAGGTGTTAGTGTTAGTGTTAGGGTTAGGTTTAGGGTTAGGGATAAGGAGGGTGGTAAGAATGGAGGAAGAAAGGACTGTATAGAGGAAAAAGAGGGGTGGGAGGGGAGGGGGGGAAGGGAAAAAACAGAATGAATCAAACAACATTGCCCTATGTAAATTTATGATTTTTAATTAAAATAAAAAAAACTCAAAAGGAGAGACAAAAAAGAATAAAATAAGTTGCCTCAAACTAAAAAAAAAAAATCATAGTGTAGATTTGATTTGCATTTCCCTGAATGCTAAAAATGTTGAATATTTGATCATATATTTGTGGCTATTTTTATTTCTTATTTTGAAAAATATCTGTTCAGATTTTTTTTCCATTTATTTGTTGCTTATTTGCTTTTTTGGGGGGACTGTTTTTTAGTTCCTTATGTATTATGAATATAAATATCTAGTAAAAAGAGTAGCTAGCAAGTGTTTTCTCCCACTCTGTGGGTTCTGTCTTCATGCTCTAATTTTTTTACTGTGCAGATTTTCAATTTGAGGCAATTTCATTGATCAATTCTTGGTTTTACTTCTTCAGTTTGAGAAGCAAAAACAGACCTAAAATTCATATGGAATAATGAAACACCCAAAATAGTCCAAATGATACTGAGAATTACAAGTGATGTGGGTGGCATCACAGTAACTGATTCAAATTGCACTATAGTGCTATAGTAAGAAAAACGGTGTGGTATTAGTATAAAAACAGAAATGAATTCTGATGCAATATAATAGAAAACACAGAGAAAAATACACATAAAGTCATCTGATTCTTAACAAAGTTGCCAAAAAGATATGTTGGAGAAAGGATAGCATTTAAAACTAATTGTACTGGGGAAACTGTGTAGCCATATATAGAAGAATGAAACTAGATCCCTATCTCTCATTCTTCCTAAAAGTCAATTTAAAGTGGTCTAAAGACCTAGGAATTTGACCAGAAACACTGGAAGTTCTAGAAGAAAATATAAGGTCAAAACTCCAACATATTGTTGGCATATAGGCACCATCCACTTCATTTCAGTGATAAATTGAAAATTTATTTTATTTATTCTCCTTATGCTTCCTGCTTTATGGTGCAGTTTCCTTGGTCATGCAGACCACATGTTGGAGAACAAAACAATAATTTTCAGTTGTCTCCATAGGAAATGCCTGCTTTCCTGTTTATTTTCTCTGTACCACCTTAAAATAAGCCAATTTAATACACATAAACCCATATCAAAGCCTCAACCCCAAGAGGCAGAATTTCATTTCTATGACTTTATTATAATCAACATCACCACTCCTATTACCACTACCAACAAAAGAAGTTGCTGAGTAAGCAAGAGAGGTGGCTGTGTATAGTTTTTGTGAAAGCTTATTTCATTATTACCTTTCCCCCAAGGATTTTTTAGACTATTTTTATCTACTAATCCCCATTTAACAGTTGAAAGTGAACATTTTAATATTATAGAAGTTGTCTACATCTGCATATATTCTATAGTCCTTTGGAGGTTCCCAAACCATTAAAATATGAATGACAATTTTGCCCCAAAGTACCTGTTTTGAGACTCTTCTTCAAGATGCCACCTCTGCTGAGAATGCAAGGTGTATTGTGATTAGGGAAAATCTGAAACTTCCTTCCTCCTCCATGGATCTCCTGGTCCAAGCTAAAAATATCTGTCATGAGGGGAAACCCAGTCTTAATGGGACATCTACAGAGATAACTCAAGTATAGATATGGGGTAGTGTTCAGGCCTCTACACTTGGAGCCCATGCTCCCTATCTTAGAGAAATTTCTTTTCCTATTTTTCTCTTTCTTCAGAGGTCCTCACCTTCCTGTGATGTACAAGCAGTTCCGTCCTTCCATGAATTATGTTTTCATGAAAGATAAAATAATCACTGACTTTAGACATCTTCTGCTTCCAGACCTGCCATGAACCTCTTCTGAGGAAAGGAAAAGAGGCACAAAACTGAGCTCCCTGCTGCAGGATGAACACAGAAAAAATACATTAACCATAATGGCAGGATGTGTCCTGGCATATTTGCTAAAGATTGGCCACCAGCAACTCAAGGTGCTGAGGAGGCAGGTTCTCTCCCTGACTCTGGCAGTGGTACTGGTGAATAACCTCTTAGCCATCTGATTCTGTGGTTATAAGCAAATTCTTCACAGTCACACTCATCCATGAAGAGAGGACAGTAATACCTCATCCAAAGTAATGTTATGAGATTAATTACAGGTACTAACACAATGAATTTGGAGATAGACACTCTAAACAATCTGCTTCATAAATTTGGCTATTTTTTTTCTTAGAAAACTCATGTGGCTCCTGACCTGTCCAGTCAGATCTTTAATTATATTTCAGGTCTGAATCACCTTGAAATTCTTTTTTAAAACTGCCATTTAATCTTCCATTTTGGTGGAAAGAGAGCTTCAGTTTCAAGATCATTTAATTTATTAATGCATAATAACATGGACTTCAGAAAATGGATAACACCACTTGGAACCAAAACTGTATGCCTGTGTCTATTTCCCCCTCATGTTACTAGCACCAGACATTATCAGATTTTTTTTTCTTTACTGTAGGTGTGATCTTTTTTTCCCAGAACTTACTCATTGGAAGAGTTTTCTCAGATGCTCATTAAGCTAGAGATTCAGTGAGCCTTCCCCCAAAATTGTCATATTTAATAAGAATATATATAGGACATCCTGCTAAATTTGAGTTTCAGATAAACAGAATGATACTGCATGAATAAAAATTATATGCTGTTATTTGGTTTATAAAGTTAGCTGGGTTTTGGAAATTCCACCAGAAAACTCTTAGAACTCATAAGTGAATTCAGTAAAGTAGCAGGTTACAAGATCAATGCCCATAAATCCAATGCATTTTTATACATAAGTGATGAATCTTCAGAAAGAGAAATTAGGAAAAATACCCCATTCACAATAGCCTCGAAAAAAAATAAAATACTTGGGAATCAGTCTCACAAAAGAGGTGAAAGACCTCTACAATGAGAACTATACAACACTAAAGAAAGAAATTAAAGAACATCTTAGAAGATGGAAAGATCTTCCATGTTCTTGGATAGGAAGAATTAATATTGTCAAAATGGCCATACTACCTAAAGTGCTATACAAATTCAATGCAATTCCAATTAAAATCCCAATGACATACCTTACAGAAATAGAGCAAGCAATTATGAAATTCATCTGGAAGAATAAGAAACCCAGAATAGCTAAAGCAATCCTTAGCAGGAAGAGTGAAACAGGGGGTATTGCAATACCAGATCTTCAACTCTACTACAAAGCATTAGTAACAAAAACGGCATGGTACTGGTACCAAAATAGAAAGGTAGATCAATGGTGCAGAATAGAGGACACGGACACAAACCCAAATGAATACAATTTTCTCATACTAGACAAAGGGACCAAAAATATGCAATGGAGAAAAGATAGCCGCTTCAACAAATGGTGCTGGGAGAATTGGAAATCCATATGAAACAGAATGAAACTAAACCCATATCTCTCACCATGCACGAAACTAAACTCAAAATGGATTAAGGACCTGGGAATCAGACCAGAGACCCTGCATCTTATAGAAGAAAAAGTAGGTCCAAATCTTCACCTTGTTGGTCTAGGATCAGACTTCCTTAACAGGACTCCCATAGCACAAGAAATAAAAGCTAGAATCAACCACTGGGATAGATTCAAACTAAAAAGCTTTCTCTCAGCAAAGGAAACTATCAACAATGCGAAGAAAGAGCCTACAGAGTGGCAGAATATCTTTGCCAATCATACTTCAGATAGAGCACTAATCAACAGAATCTATAAAGAACTCAAAAAACTCTACTCCAAGAATCCAAATAATCCAGTCGACAAATGGGCTAAGGAAATGAATAGACACTTCACAGAAGAAGATCTACAAGCAGTCAACAAACATATGGAAAAATGTTCAACATCTCTAGTAATAAGAGAAATGCAAATCAAAACCACCCTAAGATTCCATCTCACCCCAATTAGAATGGCGATTATCAAGAATACAAGCAACAACAGGTGTTGGCGAGGATGTGGGGAGAAAGGTACACTCATACATTGCTGGTGGGGCTGCAAATTAGTGCAGCCACTCTGGAAAGCAGTGTGGAGTTTCCTTAGAAAACTTGGAATGGACCCTCCATTTGACCCAGCTATCCCACTCCTTGGCCTATACCCAAAGGACTTAAAATCAGCATACTACAGAGATACAGCCACATCAATGTTCATAGCTACTCAATTCACAATAGCCAGACTGTGGAAACAACCTAGATGCCCTTCAATTGATGAGTGGATAAAGAAACTGTGGTATATATATACTATGGAATATTACTCAGCCATAAAGAATGATAAAATTATGGCATTTGCAGGCAAATGGAAGAAATTGGAGAATATCATGCTAAGATAAGCCAATCTCAAAAAGCCAAAGGATGAATGATATCACTAATAAGTGGAGGATGACACATAATGGGGGGGAGGGAAG
Organism: Sciurus vulgaris; assembly: GCF_902686455.1. Taxonomy (NCBI): domain Eukaryota; kingdom Metazoa; phylum Chordata; class Mammalia; order Rodentia; family Sciuridae; genus Sciurus; species Sciurus vulgaris. Next base: position 2,242,595 of record NW_027632436.1, read on the forward strand.
GGTTAGTGTTAGGGTTAGATTTAGGGTTGGGGGGGCAAGTATGGAGGAAGGAAGTACTGTATAGAGGGTAAAGAGGGGTGGGAGGGGTGGGGGGAAGGGAAAAATAACAGAATGAATCAAACAACATTAATCTATGTAAATTTATGATTACACAAATGGTATGCCTTTACGTCATGTACAAACAGAGAAAGAACATTTATCCCATTTGTTTACAATAAAAAAAAAAAGAAAAAAAATAAAGTTAGCTTGGTTAAATGTAATCTGATGGCCCTATATATTTGGGCCTTTTTGAAGGAGAGCCAAGGTGATTTAATCAGTTATCATACCTGTTCTCAGGAGATTCCAGTATCAACCGTCATATATTGAGGGAGTTCTCTTGATGTTCCAGATGTTTGGAGCCTCCAGATGAATATACCAGTATAAACAGCCACAATGTGGATCAGAAATGGCCCAGCTGGATCAAGTCAACACAAATCCCTGTGAGATAATCAATATTTATTTTTTTGCCTTGTTTGTTAAGCAGAGATATAAACCCAAAATACGTGACTTTGTGAACTTTACCTCTTGTAGTCTGTTACCATTGAATGAAAAGGGGATTCTCTTATTCTTGAAAAATGAAGGAGGGGGTTTGTTATAATTTCATCTGTAGTTTACCTGAGATTTTATGTATGAGTTTTCATTTTGAAACATTTCATCAGTTTTTTTTTTTTTTTTTTTTTAAAGAATTTCTATGGGAAAATTTTTTAAGGTTTTCACTCTACTCTTAGAATTTGTAATTTCAATCCCCTTTTATAAGATGATATACTTCAAGTATGATTGTGCTTTTTAAGGGAATAAGATAGTGCTGCATGAAATGGCTCTATAAACCACACAAAAAGCCTATTCTTTGAAATTTGTATGATGCGTGTGCAAGAAGAATGAGAGGCTTTTTTTTTTTTTTTCACATCAAGAAGAATTCCTCAAAGAATGGTCCTGAAACACTTTGTCCTGCTACTGAGATACCTTTTGGCCAGGAAGGCACTTTCCTTGAGTACATGTAGACAGGACTCCTTCTGGAAATAACAGGTATATACACATTTCACTTCCAGGCCTTTGTGTCTATGTGGTCGCAACACAGGTGGGTGAATGGGTTTGTTCAATGCTATGGTTTTCTTGATATGAAGCGCACTAGTCAGGTATTCGGTCATAGTTTCATATGTAGATTATTCTTATCTGTTTTGGTTGTGAGCATTCTCATATATTTATATTTAATTAATGGAATTTTTCATATGTAATAAAGAAAGTCAATATATTGTTTTCAATATAATTTTCTCATAATCCTTACTTAGTTTAGAACCCAGACTAAGAACAGGGTGTATTTGGGGAGGCTATTAAAGACTCAATATTTTGGGATCAAGACCACAGAAAATTTGGGGCAACAATATCATAGGAGGCAAGCTTTAGACCTATTGTAAAAACATCCCTGAGAGCAGACCAGAACATATGCTGGATAAGCCAAGATTATGATCAACAATTTAAAAGGGAGAAGGCCTAAACAGTGCAATTCCTGTTTTGTCTTCCCAACTCACTTATTAGATGAGTGATTTCCATTATGGAGAAGGAATGGGTGTGAAGAGACTAGATGTGTTTTGTTGTGGATCCCTTCTACATAGAAGAATGTATCAGGAATAAAGGTAATCATTCCCCAGGATAATCCAATATATGATTTGAATACATGCATAAGTTTCTGCTTACTAAATGATATTCCAGTTCTGCTTTTTAGAAATAATTCTGAGATTCCTTAAATGATTTTTTTTTAAATAAAAAGAAAAAATTTCCTTGGTCATTTAGTCAAGGTATAAGAAGCAGTCTCTTAGTTTTCTGCCAAGGATGGGAACGTATGTAGCGTAGTGTGTGAATCTTTTATGTGTGATCTCAGATGGTTAGGTCATATCCAAGAGTTCTAAGATAAATTCCAGTGTCTCTCTATACTGATAACACTTCCCTAGGGTCATTTTTAAAGCAACCAAATTTATATTAAGAGATATATGCTTTGTTTCCACAACTGGACCAGAATTTGGCTCACTGCTAGTGTAGAAGACTAGTCCTTGGCACTCATCTTAGATGGTGGCCTGCATAAGGAAGGCATTTTTTAAAATTAGAGAAAGGGGAGAGAAGAATTTTGTGTAAGTATTTCCAGTGTGAAGAAACTTGCTCATCATGGTTACCACAGAAACCTGATGTCATTGTTTTGAATATGGTGACCTGGAGGATATTTTAAGAAGATCTAGGTGATTTGGTGAGGTGTTTCGACTCAGGGAGGGTGTGGGTGCCCTGCTCTGGGGGCTGAAACCCCTGGGTTGTTGGGAGAGGAAGGGACCCCAGACCAAGTTGCCTCATTCTGCTCTGGAACAAGGTGACCGCTGACTGGAAAGGGAGAGAGATATGGGATCCTTCTGCCACCAGGCAGCGTGATGTTTTGCTCCAGTGTGTCCTGGACCTACTTTCTCTGTTAAATCTGGATTAATGAGGATAAAACAGGGAATTGTCCTCTGTGAACCCAGCTCTCCTCTGTAAAATGGGGGTGGAAATGCTCACCCACATGCCAACCCACATGCAAGTACATAGCCCTGTGGATATTGCAGGATCACAAATGCCTGTAGGAATTAAGACCACTTACTCCTTTCAAATTTGGACTTAGGGAATAGAGGAGGAAAGGATAAGAAAAATGTGTGGTGAGAAGTCCATTACACCCTCTGTTTGTTATGATCTATACCCAATTGCATCAGTGTCATTGGTCATTGACCAGTGCCTAGCATGGTGCCAGGCAAATAGTTGCTCTTATAGGGCACAGTGATTTCTGTATTTTTTTTCTTTCCTGGAAGCTCCTCAGATGGCTCATATCAGGTGTCAGAAGAAGATAGTTTCTGAGGATGTGGCTTATGATTGCTGCTCAAGATCTGAAGGGCAGCATGCTCAGGAGACCAACACTTCCATCCCTGGTAAGATATAATGCCAGGCTAATGTGAGTTTATATATCTGAATAAGAGTATATGGAAGAATAGCACAAATGAGGTTCACAAATAGACACAAAGTAGAGAAGTTAATTTGATTTCATGAGGTTGACCTAACCCTAACCCTAACCTCAACCCTAACCCTAATCCTTCACCAGTTTGTGGTTCTTAGTAGCCCTTGAGGCCCATGTTAGAAATGTTTTCTTTGTTTCAAAGCAAGGAATAAGTCACTGGGGAAAATGATGATTAATATGCATTTGGAATTACACATTAGTGCATTTGCACTACATTTTTTGCAGTGCTGGGGAGTGAGGCCTTACACATTCTAGAAAGGCACTCTTCCACTCCACTACATGTCCAGGCTTCTTTTAATTTGAAACAGAATTTTATTAAATTGCTCAGACTGACCTTGAAATTCTGATCATCTTGTCTGAGCCTCCCAAGTAGCTGGGATACAGGCATGCCCCACCTTGCCTGATTGTGTTTTCAGTAACATACACATATATACATATACATACACATACAGAAATGTATATACTAATGTACAAATTATATTCAGCAATTTGCACATGTGAGATATCTATCTATCCCTTTATGTCTTTATCTATATATCCATATTCATAGTTCCTGGCTCAATAACTAGAATTTTCCTTTCCTAAGGCAGGTCATAGAGTCTCTGATGTTCCACTGTCTTGGATCTGGCCATAAAGAAATTCATTAACATCTCTGGTCTGATAGTAGGTCATATGACCCTCATGTCAGTAAGAGTCCTGCCCCATGTGATGGAGAAAGGACTGCTATACAGAGATGCCAAGAAAAATGTCAATAGGACTTGCTGAGTTTTTCTACCCAGTCTAGTAGGATTAGACCATATGCTTTTCCAGTTACACTTCTCAATGGTCATCCATGCTTTGATTGTGCTTATATTATGAAGCCTCTATAAATGACTCCACAATGCTGGGTTCAGGGAGTTTATGGATAGATGAACAGATAGAGGTTCATGGAGTGTGGCACCTGGAGAAGACATGGAAGCTCCAGTCCTCTTCCCCCAGACTTGTCCTACATATTTCTATGTCTGTGTCCTTTTTAATATTCTTAATAATAAACTGGTAAATACATTTTTCTCCTTTCTGTGAGTTGCTCAAGCAAGTTAATCAAACTTGAGAAGGGGACTCTACAAACCCTGACTTATAGTTGGTGGGTCAGAAAAACAAGCAAAACAACATGGGTTTGTGATTGCCATCTAAAGTGTGGGAGGTGTGGTCTTCAAGATTGAGTCCACATTCTGTGGGCTAATAACTGAATTGTAAGAGCTGTACTGAGTTAAAGGATACCCAGCTAGTGTCCACAGCTGCAGTGTTGCTTGCATGGTAGGTGAGATTAAATAAAACAATGAAAAATAAAATAAAGTAACAAACTGCACTTTCCTGGGGTTAGAAGTGTATTGTTGAGTAAAAGTATGGGAGGTAATGTGTTTGAGGTCAGTTTTTTCTCTTTTTGCACAGATTGTGTATCTCACCTAAAGGGTGTGGAAATATAAAATTTTAGGTGTTTCTAGCAATTTGAGATTATAATACTTCTTTCCTCATACTGCATTTTTTACACATTTTAATGAAGTATTCTAAGCAATGTTAGTTAAAATATTAGTTACTAAATAATATTTTCAAAAATAAGAATTACTGTTCAAATACAGTTTTCTCTATTTAAATGACATATATTATGTCACATTCCCTAAGATAACCAATTACTCTTAAGTATCATGATTACTTTCCTTGAGCACAAAATTTTTATTTCTATAATTCAAAAGGAAATAAGCATCAATATATCATCATATGATAACAAATAATCATTTCTATCATGGTTATATATAGTATGAATAAATTTGATCTTAGGGTAGATACATTAATAAAACAAGAGAATAATAGTAGGAACCATCAGACCGATTTACTTAATTACATGAAAGACTACTCTACCTACATAAAATATATGCTAGTTTTAGTAAGTTTTAACATACATGTGTGCTGATTAATTCAGTGTTACAATAAAGATAATACACATAAACATCACCTCAGAATTCTCTCTTATATCCCTTATATCCCTCTCTAGATTCCTTCTTTATGTCACTTTGCCCCATTTTCAGGAAAACACTGATCTTTTGTCACTGTGTAACAGTTTTTATTTGTTATAAAGGGAATCATAAATTGCCTATTCATTTTTTTCCTTCTTTTATGTGACCTTATTATTTTTAAGTTTATTCTGTTTTTTGCATGTATAAATAGCTCTTATTTTTTATTACTGGATAAAATTCCATGACCTATATATACTACATTTTTAATTATTATTTGAGTTGTTCTGATTTTGAATATTTTTAATTGATTAAGGATTTTGTCTAATTAAATTTATCTTTGTGGTGCTGAGAATCAATTTTTTAAACTTTTTTGGGGGCAATGTTTACCTTAGGGAAAATATTTTAGAGTACAATCAATTGCTAGAATATTTGGTAAATGTAACAGTAACATTGTAAGGATCTGGCAGATTGTTTTCCAAAGGGGTCATACCATTTCCCCCACCAACAATGTATGAGACTTCCACTGTCCATTACTTGGACAGAACTTAGTATGACCTGTCCTTTATTATTCCAGTCATTTTCAGAGGCATATAGTGGTATCTCATTGTGGTTTTTATTTACATTTTATAATGATTTTAATCATATCTTCTTTCTTCTTTCTACCTCTCTTTCACTCTCTCTCTTCCTGGTACTAGAGTTTAAATGCAGGGGTGTTTATCACTGAGCTATATCTTCAGCCCTTTTTACATTGTTTTGAGACAGGGTCTCACTAAGTTGTGCAGACTGGCCTGAAACTCATAATCCTCTTTCCTCAGCCTCCTGAGTAGCTAAAATTACAGCCATGCATCACCATGTCTGCCTAAATACTAAATATATGTGTGTGTGTGTGTGTATGTGTATATTTTTTTCTTTTATTTTTAATTTCACATATGTATATTAATATGCAAGAGAAGGCACTTGCTCACTCACAGAATATACCAAAATTTCTGGTAATCAAAGGCTGAAAGTCACCTTTGCTGCAGAGACACAACCAAGGTATTCTTCTCTCCTGGCAGTCCATTTAAATTGGAGAGGCAAAAGACATATATTTTCCCAGTCTGCATTCCCCCAACCATGCCTGGGGGTGGACACCAGTGGCTTTGGTGACTCTAGGTAATCTCAGTACAATTGTACATCCCCCAGATAATGGCAACCTATTTGAATGACTGCCCTATCAACTTTTGATCGTCACAGTGCCTCCCATGGTGACCACGAGTGATAGGGAATCACCTGAGTGAAAAGGAACAGGGAGTGAGGAAGAGATAGCACTAGGCCCCACCGCAACAGGAACTCCAGGTGAACTGCTGTCCTGCAGACATGAAGAGTCCTTTTCCCTCCCCAGGGGCTCTTCATCTCAGTCTCCTATAAAATCACAGCCCCTGGGGAAGTCTATGGGGGAGGCATTGTAATAATAAGCATATGTCTCAATCTGTAGCACTTGGTACCCTTGGTGGGTCTGTGCTGGGTGGAAGGCTTTGCCTGGTTGCTGGTGACCCTGGGTAAGGATTGTTGGTACAAGGACAGATCACAGTCCTGTATTAGGATTTCTTCTGAACCTTCAAGGGTGAACTTATTTTGCCTAACCTATATTTACTATAGGTTGAGTTCTGTGGGTGAGCCCCCCTCACCTAACACTGTTCAGTCTCCTCTGTTTCCTCTGTCTGAGTTCCCTATCCATTCCATGCTCCTTCATTTCTGGGCCCTTTTGGTGAGCACACCTCACTTTACAGTGCTCACTCTTCTCTCTGTCATGTTTCAGGTTTTCCAATGCAATCCTTCTCAAACTCTTCTGGGTCTTGTGTGTGAGCACTCCACACCTCACTGTGCACAGACTTCTCTAGGTCCTCTCCTTAATGTCAATTCACACAGAAATGCCCAGGGTCATTTGAATCCTATGGTGAGAACCAGTTACACACAGGTGTTTCAGTTTTCCCTGAATATTATTTTGGAGTGCCCCTTATCTTCCAGTACTCTGAATCCTATGTTTCCTCTGGGTGAGCTCACCTCATCCAGCTGTGCTCATTATATTCTGGGACTTCTGGGTAAATGCCCCTCACCTAGCAGTGCTCAGTCTCCTCTGTGCCATGTGCTAAGTTCACAGAACCAAACTTATTGCAGTCTCATCTGGTTCCTGACTATGATCAAGTGTAGTTCAACATTGCTCAGCCTTCTCTGGGTCCTGCCAAAATCTCGCCTCATTCAACATTGCATAGAGTATTCTGATACCTGTGTGTGAGTGCCCATCACCTGTTAGTGCTCTGATTCCACTGGGTCCTCTTGGTGATAGCCCCTCTCCTAACATTGCTCAGCCTTCTCTGTTTAAGCTGCAATTTTCACATAACCTGTCTTTCTTAGTCTTTTTTTGTGACCTGTGGGTGAGCGCCCTCACCGGATAGTGCTTAGTCTCCTCTTTTTCTTTATTCTCATTTAACTAACCATTTCTTGCTCATTTAATCTGGGTGATTTTGGTGAGCGTCCATCACCTTAGAGTGCTTAGTCTTCTCTGTGTCCTGTTTTAGGTTCCCCAAGGTAATCCTTGCCCACAGTCCTCTGAGTTGTGTGAGTGAGTGCCCCTCACCTGACATTGCTCAGTCTTCTCTGGGTATTGGCCTTAACCTCCCTGCACAAACCATTGCTCAGTGTCGTCTTAATCCTCTGGTGAAAACACCTTTCACACAGATGTTACTTTTTTTCTGAATATTGTGTTGGAGTGCCCCTTACCCTCAAGTACCCTTTCTCCTCTGTGTCCTATGGGTGAACATCCCAATCCAGCAGTGCTCAGTATACTTTGGATCCTCTGGCTGAGTACCTCTCACTCAGCAGTGCTCAGTCACCTCTGTGCTATGTGCTACATTCCCAGACCCAAACTTAATTCTACCTTCTCTGGTTCCTGTTTTTGATCATAGAGAGCCTATCCTTGCTCAGCCTTTTATGGTTTGTGTCTTAATTTCACCTTCCCCACTATTATTCATGGTCTTCTGAATCCTGTGGGTGAGTGATCCTCTCCCAACATTACACATTATTATTTGTGTCCTGTACTTAATCTCCACTCCCATGCCATTATTCAGGGTCCCCTGAGTCATGGGGTGAGCACCACTTTCCTACCCGTGCTCAGTCCCCTGTGGGTATTATTGGATGGTGGACAAACACCCCCATTGTGCAGTCTCTACTGAGTCCTCATAACTTGATAGTTTGAATGAAATATCTGTGAGGGCCCCGTTCCTTCTAATGCACTATCTCAGACCTTATCTATGTGTCAGCACCAGCTCTACTGTGGAAATTTAGACTAATTGGATACCTCCTCTTTTGAAAAGTCTCAATAGGTTCTTGGTGCTGCCATGCAGACCAGCTCCTTTCGAATGCCTGAAAATTCAAGACAATTTTTAAGGATGTCAATGCCCACAGCACTGGGGATCTCATTCTATCATTCATCATCGACAATTTCCACACCTTTTATAAACTAACTGAGGTCTTATGGGTGATGTAGTTCAGACAGGATTTCTGACACCTTTTGGAGAGTAAGAAAGGATATATTTAATAATTTTCAGAATCTTCTCTGATATGTCACTAGTTGCTCCCTGTTGACAAGAGAGTAAACCTCCAAGACACCTGATTCAGGCAAATTGCACCCTGTCAATGGACAGTGTGAAATGTTCCCAAGGACAATTTTCTGTCATCATGGAAGACTTCTCTGGATGTTTGAAAATGCAGCAGTGTTGCATCACCTCGAAGCTACCTGAGACCATGGCCTGAGGGACTCCCTTGATAGAGGTCCAAAACTGTGAATCATCTTGATGAGCACCTCTCTTCCAAAAGAAGTCTGTCTCCTCTGACTCCTATGGTAAAAAACAAACAAAAAAATAATCATTTAACGTTGTTCATGATTCTCTGTTTCCTGCCCTAAGTCTCCCCTCACCCATCATTGTTGAGGGTGCACTGGGTTCTGTGACAGTGCTCCTCATCCACAGTGCTTCAATTCCATTGGGGCCTCTAGTCAATTGCCCTTGCCCTAATGTAGCTAAATCTTCTTTATTTAAGCTGCCTAAGTTCATCTGACCTGTTCTTTCTCAGTCTCAGTTTGGTCCTGAGTGTGAGTGTCCCTCACTTAATAGTACTCAGTCTTCTCTTTTCTGAGTTCCCTAAACTTTCCTTGATCATATTTCTCTGGGTGAGTTGTGTGAGTGCCCTAACCTAATACTACTCAGTCTTTTATCATCTTGTTCTATCTTCCCCAAGGCAGTTCTTGCTCAGACTTCTCTGGGTCCTGTGGGTGAGCACCTTTCACCTAAGAATGCTTAATGTTCTCAGGGTCTGTGCTTAATCTACCTTCACACAACATTGCTGAGTGTCATTTGAGTCCTGTGGTGAGTACCCCTCCACACAGGTGCACATTTTTTCCCTGAATATTGTTATGGAGTGACACTTACCTCCAGTACCCTGTCCCCTTTAAGTCATTTCAATGATTGCACCTCATCCACTAATGCTCAGTATTCTCCTGGATCTCTGGGTTAGCACCCTCACCCAGCACTTTTCATTCTCCTCTGGATGATGTGTTAAATTTCCCTAACTGTCTTTGCTTAGCCTCATCTGGCTCCTGTGTGTGAGAATAAATAGCCTAACAATGCTCAGCCTTCTCTGGTTTCTTACTTAAACTCACATTCCCCAACATTGTGCAGGGTCTTCTGAGTCCTGTGGTGAGCACACCTTGAAAACAGTTGCTCATTTCCCTGAACACTATTACCCAGTACCTCCTACTTCTGTTCTAATTCTTCTCCTCATCATCTTATTAGTGCCCCCTTGACCACCTGTACTCAGGATCCTCTGATTCCTCTTGATTTGTGCAACTCTTCCACAAGTACTCAGTTTCCCCTGGTCTGTGAGTGAGTGCCCTCACCTAGAAGAGCCCAGGATCCTCCCTGTCCTATGCACAATCCAGGTGTTCTTCATTACAGTTTTTCCTCAGTCACGTTCTGGTGTGTACCACACTCTCTCTAGTGTTACTTCTTTATGAAAATATTGTTAGGAACTTCTTCTTGGTCCCTGGGCACCCTTGATCTTTGTGTTTTAGTGAGTTTTTCCTATCTTGCCTGTCCCTGGTGGAGCTGGTTGGGGGATTGATTCTGGGCTCCTGTTTGAAATTCTGTGCTGCTTTCTTCACATGTTGGGCAGGAGTGCTTCTGAACCTATGGTGCACTTCATGGCCCAACTTGTGGTGGTTCTGGAGACAATGGACCCCCAGGCTGTCCTCTCACTTAGTGAATATATCTGAGTCTGCTGACAGGCTTTCTTCAGGGTGTCTTTCCTAGCTCTGCTAGGTCTGACTGTGCTGAGGTTCAGAAGGCCTGAAGCAGAGGTTTCCTACACCTACACCTGAGTCTCCCTCTGCACAGGCTGCCTTATTCCCAAAGCCCTCCGTGGCAAAGGCTTGAAGAAGTGTCTCTGTTCTCCTCTTAGGCCCTCTTGTGGTGCTTCAAGGACTCTGATTCAAGCTGATGAATGCCTGTGTCCTCCATATGACCTGCCCAAACTTCCTGGACTCTTTCCCAGAGTGGTCAGCTGCTCCAAGCAGAAGGTGCTGGACATTGAGTGTGTGTTCTCCTTTCCCATGTTTAGTCCCAGTGCTTTGGTGTCATTCCCATGTTGTACTCTGTACCCAGTGGGAGGAGCAGCACCAAGGAGAGCTACGGAAGCCCAGGCTAGGCACGAGTGTTGGAAAAAGTTGTGCTTTGACTTGATGGAGGCCTTTCTTAGGTTCTGAGCCTCTCCCTGTGCTGCTCCATGACCCGTAGCCCTACTGGAACTTCAGAGGCTCCCAGTTTCCCTCACCTTCACCTACCTGGATTTTAGTGGATTTCAATCACCAGGCTCTCTGAGAGCAGTCGTGAGCTCATTATTAACTTCCCTGGTGCAGAGGATGTGTGACCTGGGTTTAGCTAATAATCTTAAGACACCATCTCTCCACGGTGAATTCCAAGGATCAAGTGCTGATCACCACCTGTTTTTGGTTGGCTGCACTTCTGAGTCTATAGTTATTTGATGGTGGCCATGGCACACCAGGGACAAGGTCAGGCTCATAAGAATTGTTCACTGTTCTCTACTCACAGAGACTTCCCTTGAATCATCACTGACTGATAGATCAGTATAAGTCTGTCAAGAATGGTGGTGGATATTGTCATTTATAAATAACATAAAACAAATCAAAGAAGCATTAGTTGCATTCCACTCCTTTTTGAAGAACAATTGTCTCTTCCTAGTGGAATGGATGCTAGATTGGAGTGCAGGAAGGGAATTCTGGATACACATTCCTGTACTATTAGCCTATGTGCAATCACTGCATTAAATGGAGTTAATATAATGAAGAATACACCAGTCCACAGCAGGCAGTGGCTGCCAATTTCTGTGTTGTAGATTCCTCATGTGACCTGGGTTGGACATGACCAGGAAGGGGAACTGAAAACAGCAGTGTCATGTTGTTTTTTGAATGTGATTCAGGTGAGTCTTGGTTATGGATGATAGCCAATCTGGGTGACTGTGGCTGTGACTCAGATGAGTCCTGAGCAGGGGTGATAGCAAGACTGTGTGCAGTGATCCTCAGGTTGTAGGTTTGAGAACAGGAGCCCAGAGAAATTTCACTCACTTCCTCCCTCTGAAACTCACAATTGGCTCACAGATCCAAGAACTCAGCCCTGCTCATGGTCAGCTCTGGCTTTTGTATACAGGTTTTCAGGCACACATCACACCTAGGGATGTGAAGCAGAAGTGGGTTGTTTTGGCTTAAGACTTGCTCTGTCAATATCCCAGCTGTGGAGCCTTCTCAACTGCATTTTCTGCTCCCCTCCAGGGTCCACAGCTTCTGTCCTCATCAGGCTCCTCCTACCCTCTTTCCCCTCCCATTGCCTTCTCCTGTGGTATCCCTGGTGCTTCCTTCTTGAGAAACCCAAATTCTAGCCAGAGTTGGGCTTTGGTTCTAATTGCCTCCTCTGGACCTGAAGTCAGAGCTTTAGAATATCACACTTGTCTCCATGCAGAGCAATCCACAGGGTCTTCAGGATAAGAGAATTCACTGAATACAGAGAGGGAAGGCACAGGTATCCACCCTTGTGAGGCCTGAGAACCAACCCTTAACAACATAAATACAAGCAGGGACAGAAGGTCAGATGGCACCCTCCTGGTTGGCAAAGACCTTTGTTAAAATTAAAATACCAAATGCCAGTGAGGAGTAGTTGAAACTGATGTTTCCATAAATACAACAAGTCCTAGGAGCCAGTGCAAAGAACTTGGAAAGATCATTGGGAATTGAAGACGCACATGCCCCAGCTCCAAGTTCACCATCCTGACAGAGCAATCAGATGAAGCTCTGTCATTGCACAACATCTAGAAATTGGGAAGCACTTTAAAGGAGAGGAAGAGGTGTTCATGCATAAGGCAAGAGGGGTCCATGAACAGTGCATTACAACACGAAGTGGAAATTGTTTTCAGACCAGGGAGGAAGTGCTTCAGTGGTGAAGAGTGAAGATGAAGCAGAATAGAAACTTGTTACAGTGCAGAGCCACAGTTCAACTGCAGAGAACAACTTGGGAACTGAAACACGTGCTGTGGGATGGACTCTGCCAAGGCATCCATGGCTCTGCGCATGTGTGGTTCTGCAGTCTGACCATGAATCTGTGTGCATTGTTGCACAGGTATGTGATAGTGAAAGACTTTGGCATTCCTAAGCTAGGTCTCTGGGGAACATTTGTTTGTATGCTGCATGATAGACAGTGTCACCCACAAAGGGGTTCTGCTCTGCCTCCTTGCCTATTCCTGGAGAGCTCTTCATTATTTTCTTCCAGTCTCTGTAGCACTCTCTCAGCAGTCCTGGAGTTTCCTCTGAAAGGTCCAATTCCTCAGCCCTGCCCAGGTCAGGCCTGTGTGACAACTCCAGAGGGGCACAACCACAGAAATGGCACCATCACCCTTCTGGCAAGGCTGGGTTCTCTCTGAGCTGCAGGACTGGACTCCTCCCAAGACAAACCCTAGCAGTGGGACTCAGCATCTTTTTGGGTGTTCTGGATTCTCCAGGGGGAGCCAAGCTCTGGAGGTTGGGTGGAGAGGAAGATAAGGTGGATAAACAGCACATGGAGGTGTGGGGCAGGAAGCAAATTGTGCAGGGATGGGGCATCCATGTGAGCTCCCACCTGAGGGTGTGAGGGAAAGAGGGGCTCCCATATCCATCCTGCTGGGGAGCCAGGAGGGCAGAGTTTTAATTGCTGAGAGCTGTTGTTCTGCCCTGAATAGTTCAGGATGCTCCACACACCTGGGGTCATGTAACATCTGCCTCAAGTCTGTAAGGGAACATTGATCATCTCAGTTTCCAAATGGTAGAGGAAGCTCAGGGGGTTGATATCCATTGGTCAGTAGTACCCAGCGACAAGGTGCAGACCAGGTACCAGAACCCAGGTGAGTCTCTCAGGGGGTCACAATCTGCCTGGTATAGCCAGCACCCTCTAGGGGAAGATGCAGACAGGAGTCAGTCAATGAGGGGCCAGGGCCTGTCCTATGCTTGCAAGGTTGTTCTCCCTGGGTATTCCAGTGAGATGACAGGCATGATCTGCCAAACCATTGTCCCAGAGGAAGCCCCATGGGGTGGTGGGCTAATTCAGAGACATGGATGTTCCTAGCTTTAATACCAGGAGCACAGATAAGCCTGTATATACAGAGGAGAGGGGACAAAACACCACAGGTCAGTTGCAGACCTCATCTAGGGCTGAGCCCATCCTTGACAATTGAGGTGAACTCCTTGATAAGGACCAGCGCAACCCCAACTAGAATCAACCAGCAGAGCTCAGGTTATAGCTGTGTCAGGGGCAGGTCCATGTTTTGAGGCTGGGTGAGGCTGGTGCTTCTGGGGATTCACCTCCCCAGCAGGAGGCCTGGCATTATTCTGGACCCTGATGGTGGCTCTTGGCATATTGATGTACTGATGATTAAGAACATAAATGAATTTGTTGATTTTAGGTACTGTGTGTCAATCCCAGGGGCTCTCATACAGCTTTTTTTAAAATATAAAAATAGGGTCCAGATAGTCCTGAAAAATGGGATCCTCAGTCTCCTGGTAGCTGGCATTTCAGACATGACCACTGCAAAATGCTCTGTGTATGTTGCAACCCAGTGGCCACACTCAAGTAAAGACTCATGAACACTGCAGGGTGAAGTCCGAGGTCTTTGTGTAGTGCACTTCTAGCAGGTTCTGGATCTTCTGAGTCTTTCAAAGACAGTGAGGGATTGGGGCATTTTTTGTCTTTGGATAGGAATGTGGCTACAGATTTTGCTCCTGCCCAGGTCTGAGACAGCTTTTCCAGCCCACAGGTGAAATAGACAGAATGATGGAGACAATACCTGGAAAAAAAAGATCTGACCCTGATGGTTTGAGGAATGACACTGACTTGAGGTACTTTTGCCCTGGCAGGAAGGAAATGGTTGTAGTGAAAGTTCAATAGAAATATATGCCTCCCTCCAGATGCAAAGCAGTGTGAACTCTTTTGGTAAACCGAGATGGCAGAAGTACCTGGACCTACCTGAAAATGACCTGTCCAGGCTAGACAAGTCCAGGCTGGACAAGTCCTTGTCCAGGCTAGTTATAGGTGGAGTTGAGCATCAGTCATATGCCTTCCTGTTTATCAATGACAGTGGAATATATGACACGTTGCTGCATTCTTTGACCTCTATCTCTCTTGTTGCAAGCCACCGAGATGTCCCATGGCTCACAGTGCTTGTCTTGGGTGGGCTGCATGCAGGATATTGGTACATTCTGCCTTATCTTCTCCACCTTCCCCAAGGTTTTCTTGGCAGTGGTTGCTGTTTTGTAATGTTTTCCAATGGCCCTCAGTGTAAAGTAGTAACCAGGGTCACCTGGTCACTATGCCGATGCCTCCTTGAACTCAAGTGGGTCACCTGGGGGCCTGACACCATCACAGAGATAATTCCAGCTAGAAATGCAGGAGTCACATGATTGAGGGTGTGGATGAGAAATAGAAGATGTGGGAACTCTCAGCTCCACCTTTAGAGAAAGTGTCTGGTTTTGGGACTGTGCCAAGGTGTATGTACCCCAGGGAGGATGAGGAGAGGGAGGGGGCTCAGATAGCAAATCCCTGGATGCACACATATTGGGGAGGATAGGAGTGAGATAGTAGGTATATCTGAGAAATTGCTGTTGGTCCAAAGTCCTCAGGGGCATCACAGGGACCTTCATGCTGGACACCCACAGAACTCTGGGAGAAGGGCAGCCCCATGAGGTGAAAGGGGGTCCTGGGCACTTGGACAAGAGAGAGACTTCAGCCAGTGTACTTGGAGTCTGTAACTGGTAAAAGGGCAGGTGCTCGCCAGGTCCACTCTCCACTGAAAGCCCACCTGCTGTACCACTGTGCACACCCCAGGCACATGCTTCAGAATTCCAGGTTTTGATCGGTTGAGTAACCATTCTCTCTGAGCCTATTTTTTTGTGCTCACTTTGTCTAAAAGCATCTTTTCTACTTACTTCTGCAGTCTTTCACTTCCTCTTTGAGCAGGGACCCATTTAGACCAAAGGACATGACATGTCCATCCAGGCAAAATGGGCCCAGATTATTTGGTGGACAATCAGCAATGTCTTTGAAAGCTGTTGCTCAGGAGGGAGGAATTTTGGGAGTGAGGCTATCTAGGTGTCAACACTACCAAACCAGGTGCTACCAAGGCTCCCAAGCAGGTTCGCCCATTGTTTCCTATGGTAAACTCTAGACAACTCTCCCTGCTGGCTCTTCTCAGTCCCAAATTCTGTGTGTGCTTGAGGGGATCTCCATACCAACCCCACCCACTTAAAGGGCCAGATGACAGAGAGAGCCACACCCCTCAAGACTGCAGGGAATGTGGTGACTAGGTCCGATTAAAATTAAAGAATTTTAAAGAAACTCCAAATTGCCTTTTCATCCCTGCCTGACATTTGCTGCCAAGGTTCCAACTTCCTGCAAGCAACCATCCCATGACCAGGAGAAAAATTTTGGATGACTACAGACTGGCCCAGGAAGGAAGGCAGTGCTGGGGGCACTGACATGTTTCTTACAGGGCCCTGGGTGTCTACCTGCTTGTCTCCTGCTAATGGTCCTATGTATGGCAGTGCTGTTGTGGATGGTGTTGGTAGGACAGTTTTTTTCTTGCTTTAGCTAAATGGTGATTAAATTCATTTTTATCTAATTTCTGATGCTGGCAAAGCACTACTCCTGTCAGTAAAGACTCCAGATTCTTTGGCTCCAGGAAGACAAAAGATCCTCCCCAGTGCCTGCTTCCCTGTGGGGACTCCAATGGGTCCCCAACCTGCTGACCCTCAGTCCCTCACTGAGGAACTGCTCATGTCCTGTTCACAGTCAATGGTCATCAGCAGCCTGGTACAGGGGTGTCCCAGCTGCCAGTGTCTCCTTAGTTCCCTCCTGGGTTCCCCACCCTCCTTCTCCCTGTGCCAGGCCCCAAAGCAATTCCTGCTAACAACCTGGAGCTTCCATCTTCCCAGCCCAACCCAAGCTTCTCCTGGCTTTCAGAGTAGATCACTAGACACAGTCAGGTCTGGTAAGAGAGTCTGGAGGGAAGGTACTGTGAACCTGGAGGCCTACCCCATGCTTAGTCTCCCATCACCAATTCTGCATTTTGGGAGGCCACATCAGGAGCTCAGCCCAGGGGAGAAATGGAAGGACTTGGGGCAGAGTCCTTGGGTGGGAATTTCATGTACCTGTCCAGCAGCTGGACAGTCTGTGTGGGTGAGGGGTTATTGGACCCCACAGCTCTAGGTTGTGGTGATGCTGAGTCATGGGGCATGGCTCTTTTTCTGTAGGCACTCAGTTGTGTCTGGGCTGACTGGCATCACCTGGGCTGGGCCCTGGCCCTCAGTTTATCATCCATGACCACTGTCAGGGAGGGTTTCAGTAGGGCCAGGTGGGGAGTCCCCGGGGAGCTGAGCCCCTTCTCTAGAGTTCAAGGTGACCCAAGGCCTCCCCACAACAGAGAAACCTTATCTGCAGCTGAAGACAGAGGTCACATTTCACACAACTTTTCCAACACTGACCATGTGATGAGTCATGATAATCTCCAGGAAAGTCAAAGAACATTTTGGGTGTGTAATGAAGTGTGTGTACATGACATGTGTATAGTGTGTGAATGGGTGTACATATGTTGTGCTTGCTGTGTTGTGGACAGTGGTGCTATACAATTTGTATGTCATTTGTGTGTATGTTGTGTTCCTGTGTGGCAGTTTTACTGCATTGAATGTTTGTGTATGATGTGTAAGGAGGTGAGTCTGCACATTGTGAGTGCAGAGTGTTGTGTTGTGAGTACATTGTGTGATATGTAAGGAAGTGTGTTTGCATGTGGTGGGTGCTCTTTTCAGGTCTATGTTGTGTGCTGTATAAGGGATGTGTGTGAACGTGGTGTGTGCTGTGTGATTTGATGAATATTATGTGATGTGCAAGGAGGTTTGTGTTCACATGCTGTGTGATGTGTTGCATTATGCGTGTTATGTGATGTGTAAGACGGTTATTTTTTACATGTGGTGTGTGCTGTGCCTTGCATTTAATGTATTGTTCAATGTGTAAGGGGGTGTGTGTGCACATCATGTATGCTGTGTGTCACATTGGAAGTGTTCTGTGTGATGCATGAAAAGGTGTGTTTACTCGTGGTGTGTGCTGTGTGTTTCATTGTGTGTGGGTTTTTTTTATGTTTTTTTCTTGATTTATTGCATTGATCAGGAAGACCAGAACACAACAAAGGTACATGTGAACTTCCTTTAGGATTTATCATATTTTTTTAATTTATTTTTTTGATTTATTTTTATTGTAAACAAATGGGATATATGTTGTTTCTGTTTGTACATGGAGTAACAACATACCATTTGCATATTCATAAATTTACATAGAGTAATGATGTTTGATTCATTCCGTTGTTTATTTTCCTTCCCCCCCACCCCTCCCACTTATCTTTTCCCTCTATACAGTCCCTCCTTCCTCCATTCTTGCCCCCTCTGACCCCCCATTATGTGTCATAATCCACTTATCAGTGAGATCATTCATCTTTTGGATTTTTGAGATTGGCTTATCTCCCTTAGCATGATATTCTCCAATTTCATCCATTTTCCTGCAAATGCCATAATTTTATCATTCTTTATAGCTGACTAATTTTCCATTGTATATATATATGCCACAGTTTCTTTATCCATTCATCAATTGAAGGGCATCTAGTTTGGTTCTACAGTCTGGCAATTGTGAATTGAGCAGCTATGAACATTGATGTGGTTGTGTCTCTGTCGTATGCTGATTTTAAGTCCTTTTGGTATAGGCCATGGAGTGGGATAGCTGGGTCAAATGGTAGGTCCATTCCAAGTTTTCTAAGGAATCTCCACACTGCTTTCCAGAGTGGCTGCACTAATTTGCAGCCCCACCAGCAATGTATGAGTGTACCATTTTTCCCTCATCCTTGCCAACACCTATTGTTGCTAGTATTCTTGATAATCACCATTCTAATTGGGGTGAGATGGAATCTTAGTGTAGTTTTGATTTGCATTACTTATCTTATTACTAAAAATGGTGACCATTTTTTCATATGTTTGTTGATTGCTTGTAGATATTCTTCTATGTAGTGTCTGTTCATATCCTTAGCCCATTTGTTCTTTGGGTTATTTGTATTCTTGGTGTAGAGTTTTTTGAGTTCTTTATATATTCTGGAAATTAGTGCTCTATCTGAAGTATAAGTGGCAAAGATTATCTCCCACTCTGTAGGCTATCTCTTCGCATTGCTGATAGTTTCCTTTGCTGAGAGAAAGCTTTTTAGTTTGAATCTATCCCAGTTCTTGATTCTTGCTTTTATTTTTTGTGCTGTGGGAGTCCTGTTAAGGAAGTCTGATCCTAAGCCAACAAGGTGAAGATTTGGACCTACATTTTCTTCTATAAGATGAAGGGTCTCTGGTCTGATTTCAAAATCCTTGATCCATTTTGAGTTGATTTTTGTGCAGGGTGAGAGATAGGGGTTTAGTTTCATTCTGTTGCATATGGAATTCCAGTTTTCCCAGCACCATTTGTTGAAGAGCTATCTTTGCTCGATTGCATATTTTTGGCACCTTTGTCTAGTATGAGAAAATTGTATTTATTTGGGTTTGTGTTCGTGTCCTCTATTCTGAAAAATTGATCTACCTGTCTGTTTTGGTGCCAATACCATGCCATTGTGTATGTTTTGTGATCTGTAAGTACGTGTGTGTTCGTGTGATGTATGCTGCTTTTTCTGTAGTGGTTATGCCATGTGATATGAAAGAATGTTGTTTATATATGCTGTGTTCTGTGTTGCATCCTGTGTGTTTTTAAAGTGAAGAAGCTTTGTGAATTTTTGGTGTGTGTGGTGTGTTGCATTGTTTGAGTTGTGTGAGGTTTAAGAGAGTTTGTGTGCTGAGTTATGTGCTGTGTCATGCTGTAGTTGTTTTGTGATGTGTAAAGGAGGTGTGTGCATGTGGTTGTCCTGTTTTGTTTTGTATGTTCTGTTAGGTGTAAGGACTTGTGTGTGCACTTGGTGTGTGCTGTGTTGCATTTTTTGTATTCTGTGATATGTAAGGAGTTGCATATGCATTGGGTATGTACTGTGTGTTCCACTCTGTTTGTTGTGATGTGTAAGGAGGTGAGTGTGCACATGATATGTGCTGTTTGTTGTATACTGGTTGTGTAGTGTGATGTGTAAGGAGGTCGTTGATATGTAGTGTGTGCTGTGTGGTATCATGTGTGTTTTGTAATGTGAAGAGTGTGTGTACATGTGCTATGTTGCATTTCCTGTGATGCGTGATATGTAAGGAGATGTAAGTGCATGTGGTGAGTGCTGGGTTGCCTTGTGTGTGTTGGGTGATGTGTAAGAAGTTGTGTTTGCATGTGCTGCATGCTGTGTTGATTTGTGTGTTGTGTGATATATAATGAGTTGTGTGTGCATGTAGTTTGTGCTGTGTTGTGTTGTATCTCTTGTGGGATGTGTAAGAACTTGTGTGCACATGATATCTGCTGAGATGAGTTGTATGTGTTGTGTGATGTGTAGGCAGGTACGTATGCATGTGGTGTGTGCTATGTGGTGCTTGATGTGTAAGGGGTTGTGTGTGCATATAGTATGTTCTGTGTGTATTGTCCCTCAATTTGAGGTGACTGAGACTTGCAGTGCTAGGCCCTCGGGATCACCCAATGCTGTTGCCACCCTGCCCTATCGTGTTCAGTGGTAGTTCTGACAATGACATTACCCCTGTGCCTATGTGCACATGACAGCGTGGGGCAGACAAGGGAGCTCTGAGTCTGACATATAAGTCAAGGTCAGATTCTCCTCTACAGAATTTCAGTGTCCAGATGGCAGTGGGCTGGTAGGGTCAGTGCCCAGGTCTTGCCTGAATTCCTGTATCCAGTGGAGCACAGGCTGGAAACACCCTGCCCTCTCTGTGGCAGTTCCAAAAATGCCACCCACAATGCTACTCACTCCAAGATATGGGACCCCAGAAGCTTGTTCCTGTGGCACTGGGAAGGCACAGGGTTGAGGACCATGCTGTGCACTCAGTGGCCATGTTTGTAGTGTTTGGATTCTGACGTTGCAGCCTCCAAAGTCCATGTACAGGAGAGAAAGCTGGAGTAGGAAGCCAGCGTGTTCAAAGCTGGCCAGGGACTCTGACAGAGACCCTGCACAGACCAGGGGCTGCTCTCCACATCCTCCCTCTCTTGTTCCACCATGAAGGCCACCCAGCTGAGATAGAGGGTGGCACTGGTCCAGGTTCCAGAAGGGCATCCTAGGGTGCTGTCCATCCTGGTGGCTTCATCCACAGTGTCCAAGGTAAAATCTATTCAAGTAAATGTTCCTGAACAGGACACCTGTTCATGAGCAGGGTTAGAGTGTCCCTTTTTGGGCTACTAAGCCAGGGTGATCTCTAATGGGAAGAATGTCTTCTTTCTTGATGTTTATTATTGGTGTCCACTGGGCAGCCCCAGAACACCTAGGATTGCCATGGAGTTTGAAGAAGAGACAGGGGTTGTGACACAACCACTGACACCCCAACAGCTGCCCACCTGCTCTGCATCCTCCTTTGCATTCTTTCCTACTGTCTCCATGTACTGCTGTCTTCTTGTGGTCTTTGCAGGGAGGGTTCCATGGCTGAGGGCCAGGATCCTGACACTGCCCAGAGGAGAGCCTAAGTCCCCATTTAGGTAATAGGGTGGGCTCTGGCCCAGAGAGCAGGGCTTCTGCCCAGGGGCAGCTGGGGCATGGCAAGGACAGCAGGGAAGTCAGAAACCTGGCCAAGTCTCAGAGGCCTCTGTCCTGCCCATTAGATTCACCCCCTGAGGATGTGGTGTCAGGCCTTGTCCCAGGATGAAGACCGAGCACCAGACTGATGGTTCTGGGCCTTCCTTGCAGACAGGGTGCTGATTAGTCAGGCCCTGGTGAAACCTAGTGATTTTCTCAACACTCATGTGCCTCAGGCAGCAACAGGAGTGAAGCCATCAGGACTGCTTCCAGGAAAGAGTGCCCAAGGCCACCTGTTAAAGGCCAGTCACCAGATTATGCTCCTGTGAAGATGCATTAGGAAGAAGGTGGGTTCTGGTGCAAGTTCAGGGACATGAGGTGTGTCCTTGAAGAGGACTGTGGGGCATAGGTTTTTCCTGCTTCTTTCTCACATCCCAGACATGAGATGTGGAGTTTGCCCTGCCATAAAATCCTCCATGATGTGCTGCCTCACCCAATGCCACAAGCAACCCTGGACTGAGGTCTTTAAAACTAAGAGCTAAAGCAAACATTTTCACCTGCAGGCCTCCGGCATTTTGTTACAAACTGGAAAGCTGGCTTTTGCCCTCCACAGCAGCCTCCCTGTGCCCAGTGCTTGCTGTCCAAACCACAGAATCAGTTGTCAATGAAGGACCTGGGAGACTCTTCAAGGTGAGTCATGCCCAATCTGTTCAACAGGAGAAAGGAGGAGCCTCTTTGACATATCATCATAAATAGTTCACACAGTAGCACAGTGCAGACTGTAAATAGGCTCTTGATTCAGTTGCATATCACCAAGCCCCCTCCATTTCAGAGCAGTAACCCATCCTGATTCTACACATGTAAGTTTCCAGAATGGAGAAGCACAGGCTGATGCTATATCCTAAAAAGGGTTTACTGGGCAGGGTCAGCAGGAGGATTCAGGAGAATGCTCCAAGGTGTATCCTGGTGAAGATTCAGGGTGTCCTTAATTGAGGGTTTTTCTGTGTTTTCCATTCCTGTTACTTTTTCTTGTCAGTGGTGAGAAGAAGGAACCATGGCAATACCACAGAATTCAGAGAAATGTCCAGAAATGAGGGAAGTGGGGCTCAGGTCTCTGAGGGATTGGAAGCTTGCACAGAGACCTGGGAGTTGGGGTCTCTCTGGTGGAAGGAAGAAGCCACCTGGAGAGAAGCCTGGAAAGGGAAAGGGAGGGAGAGGTGGTGAGGAAAGAAACTGAGTCAGGAGTGGAAAGAGAGGGAGTGCCTCCACAGCAGCCCTCTGTGTTTGGGAACAAAACCCTTGTCCATGGCTTGAGTCAGCCACACTCCCTGCAGGACACCTGCTTCTCCATGCTGCCTAGCCTTTTAGATGTTGTGTCACCTGGAGTTCCCAGGTGACACAGCAAAGGCTTCAAGCTCACAGAAGCAGGTGATTTGACCCTCAGTCAACCACAGTCTGTGTTTCTGGATTTTGGACTGTCCTTCTCCTTCTGCAGTTGGGGCTTGGTTTGGAGTGTGGGCACAGGGCCTGTGTGAGGCCTGAGGGCTCTGCCATCTTGGGGGGGTCTGTGGTGTAGGTGTACAGTGGAAACTTCAGGACCTGTGGTGTCTAGGCTGCTTCTGAAGCCTCATGCCTCATCCCCAGGGAAATGGTGCTTCCCCAGCAATGTGGAAAACCCCACTATTCCAGGAACCCTGAACATCTTGGGTATGCTGAGTCTCCTCTGACATTTCCAGGGTTCAAAGTCCTCTGGGCCTATTTTCAGCAGTGGTGTGTAGGAATGGACAGAAGTCAGAAGTAAAAGGAATGTCCCTGAGGCTACAGACCTGGAGAGCCCTAGAGCTTTGGAAAGGCCATGCCTTCTGGGCATAGGGAGTGACTCAGTGGCCAAGGTTGCATGTGAAGATTGCTCCTTGAACCCTTGGATATGGCTGGACACACAGAGTGGTTAGCTGTGGTGCCGCATACTGCAGGCACCCCTCCCAGGAGAGGGCTGTACAAGTTCTGGAAGCTCATGAGACCAGCCCAGAGCCTGTGGTCATCACAGTGCTGCCAACCAAGTGCCAGGGTCACATAAGAGCAAATGGCCTATGCAGCATGGATAGCAGGGGGTTGAGAAAGACCCTCACACCCATAACCAGATTGTCAGTCAGCAGCAGACCTTCAGAAATTGGGGAATGGTAATGTTGTGTTTCTGGAACTGTAGACACTGTGTAGTGTGCACCAGGGAACAGAGACAGTTTAAGAGGTTTAGTGTGCATCAGATTTACTCCCCCAAGCCCTAGGAATTAGGTTATTTCATGACACCCCATTTGCCCACAAGGTCATTGAGGCCCAGGGAAGTTCAATAAGCAACCCAAGTTTACTCAGGTAGTAAGTGGCAGAGCTGGTTAGAACCAGACCTGATGGATCTGGATTTTCATCTCCTCATTATAACCAAGGAACCAAGACTTCAAGCACACAGAACAAGTGGTGGACCATGTGCCCTGAGTGGCCAAGAGACTCTGCACCAGCATGTCTGAGGGCATGCATCTGCAATTTAGAATGGGATAGAGGCACTGAGACCAAAACAGGAGGAGCCCTGCCACACCAGAGCTGCTCTGAGCAGATCCAGCAGCAGAAAGTGGAGGTGTGATTCTTGGTGGGAGGAATTTTGGGACCAAGCCAATGAAGGGAGAGTGAGACACAGACATGTCTGGCTGGTGTGGACTTTCAGTCCTCACAGGCCTGAAGACACAAGTGTGTAAAGGACCATTTTGGAGCAAGAACAGCAGCTATCTGGTCTGTCTCTGACCCCTGGGCTCTTGCTTCCATCTGCTAAGAAGCTGGGGTAACATCAGAATCCCTGGGCCTCCTGGATCACCTCCCCACATTCAGAATCTTAGCTTCATTCCATCTGGAAAGTTCCCTTGAGGGGCCAGATGATGTACCACAGATACACAGGATCAGAACCAAGATGTCTTTTGGACATTTTTCTGTTTGCACAATTGTAAGCTTCCCGCTGTAATGTTTAGGTGACCTGGGATGAAGTTTAGTCACAACACAGAAAACAAGCAGAACTTGTGGACTGGTCAGTGTGCCAAGACCCTCTCTTGTCCTGATCCTTTACAGGAGTATACTGCTCCTATTGGCTGACCCCTGGCCTTTCCCATTGGCACATGAACATAACAAGGTGGCTGGAGCTCCCTGTCAGGGAAGGCAATGGAGAGAGTCTTCCTCCTGTGATACTGGGAGGACTCAAGGAGTTGGGGTGGTTCTGGGAGCTGCTCTGTGCATCCTGTCACCACTGAGACTGGTTACTGATCAATGTCAAGGTTTCATCAAGTGGGTTGCACTTAGGCTGCTTCCAAAATATTCACCAATCTATCAACCTGTGTCAGGCTTGATTGTTGCTTACTTCACCAGTGTTTGCATTGCAGTTGGGTTCCAGGAAGGTGGTGAAGCACACAACACTGAGGAAGTCTGTCTTCTCAGAGACTGGAGGATTCACTCCACTGAGTGGAGGGCAGAACTCACCCTGGGTGGGACCTGGCTAGTTACATTTTCCCAAATCCTGTTTACATTCCCTTGAAATGGAACCCTTACTCCAATGGGGAATCCTGGTAGTTGGAAAGAAAGACCAAATTCCCACACTCTGCAACTGGAATATTTATTTGACTGACAGAACCAGAAACTGGTCAGGCCACACAGGGATGGTTGAAAATGAAAACCTTAAAGGGACACTTATTCTCAGCCCTCCAGTTGAAGCTGCCCCTAACCCTGTTTTAGCTTCCATTGTGGATGCCATGTGTTCCAGGATATATCTATGTCCACTCACCAGTCAGGGGAAAGAGCTCTGCCACCTGTATTGGGGTAGTTGAGGACCTGGGTTGCACCAGCCCACCCTCCTCTTCCAGCTGCATGGCCTAGTGTAGGGTCTAAATCCATGGGGAACATTGTGAGGTGACTGCACACAGGTCCAAGTACTCCTGTAGACATTGTGACATCAAGAAAGGACCCTGAAGACAAAGAAAAAAGACACTTCAGCAGTCCAGGTGGGGACTTCCTCCCAACCCTCTGACACCAAGCACAAGGCAGCTGAGACGCCAGTCAGCCTTGAGAGTTTTGGCAGATACCAGAAATATAGAGTTGCCCAAGGTCACACAGAGGAAGAGCAGTGTTCTGCAATTTATTCCCAGAGACCCCAACTGGGGCAGGGGTCCCTGGAGAGGCTGGGAGAGTTCACTGATAGCCACCATGATCAGAAGCAGGCAAGCTGCCTGTTTCCTCTGGGCTCCTGAGGTGGATGGGATGAGGCAGAGTGGCATCCCCTAAGGACCTGAGTCCTTGGTCCTGTGTCCATGGCTCAGGTCCCCTCACAGTCTGTGGAATCCAGTTGAACTCCAGAAGTGTTTATATTGGATCACACTTTGTGGCCACACATGTGGTAGTCAGGAGTGAGCTGGGACCCCAGTCCTATTCTCCAGAGCTGGGGCACTGTGAAAATCAAATGGCCTCAGGCAGGACAGACATCTGCTCTCCATAATGATCCTCATGCCTGTCCAGACCAGGGTAAAGGAGTCTGCTCCCTAGTTGATCCTCTAGCCTCAGTAGTCTTAGCCTCTATGACCTGTGTCAACTTTATAATGAACAAAGCCTCCATGGCTTCAGTATTTCATATAGTATGTATGACTTGAGTAACCCATAATGCCAGCATTTCTTTGATCCAAGTCCCCTCAATAAGTTGAGCAGTTCCTATGAACAGTGTAACCACCACAACATATACAACTCAATGGCCTGCATGGACTATAACAATTATATAGCCTTTATGGCCTGAAAAGTCTAAATGATAATAGACTTTATCTATACAGTATCCACTATGACCTTACTGTATTAATAGCCTTCACTCTATTTTTCAGTTTTATTACCTTCATAACTTCTATACTCTGAGTAACCTCTAAGATCTACATAGTTTCTAAGGCTTGACTAGTCTCTGTGTTGCACACATTCTGTAGTATCAAAAGCCTCTATGAACTGTGTAGACTGTATGACCTCTGTTGTCTCTATGACACAACTTTAGACTTTACGCCTCAGTAGGCTGTATGTTCTGAATAAAAGTTTGTCTTGCAAAGCCTGTATGATTGCATAGTCTCTAACCTCTGAGTACATATCTGACATGCATAGTCTTCTACATTCAACTATGTCTGGCATAGCCCTTGACTTTCATAGCCTTTAAAGCCTGAGTAACCTAAGTGATTTATGTGGCCTTTATAGCAAGAGTAACTACATCATGCACAACCAGAAAAATGAAAAGAACTCCATCCATTTGTGAAAAATAAATCAAAATGTATTTTTCTGTCATGTATAACTAAGCAGAAAAAACAATAAAAACAGTAGCTAAATAAATTTTGTTGCTGTTATACTCAGTGTAGTCTCTATGACTTACATAGCCTCTATGACCTATGCAGCCTCTGTGGCATTTACAGTCTGTATGACCTGCATAGCCTCAGGTAATCTTCCAGAAAAGTCTAAGTGAACTTTTAGCCTCTACTATCTCAGTTGGTCATGATTACCTTTGCACCTATGAGACTCAAATCTGTGAGCAAACATAATCTCTGTACTCTGTAGACCTGCATAAGCTCTATGACCTGAATTACCACTAATAACTACATGGCTTCTATCTCAGTTGCCTCTCTGACCTACATAGTCTCTACAAATTTCATGGCCTCTGTGATCTACAGAGCCTGGATGACCTCAATAAACATGTCTTGAGCAGCCTTTTTGGTATGAATAGACTCTATGACCTGCATAGTCTCTTGGAGTTGAAGCACCCCTATGGTCTCCCTGTTTTTTAGGTTCTGAATGGATTCCATTGACTGCTTACCTGGTATGATTTTATAGCCTCTATTATCTCTGCAATATCTGAACCCTAAATATCCACTAAGATATGCACAGACTCTATGTCAGAATAGATATTATGATTCTCCTAGGCTTTATGGTCCAAGTGGTATTTGTGGCCTATGTACTATGACCTGAAAATTCTCTATTGTAAGTATATGTTGGATGTTTTCTGTGCTGTCTTTGTGTTCTGAGACATTTAGTATCCTAAATGACATTAGTAGCCTCTATGACATGTATAACCAGTATGGCATGAGCAGTCTCTATTACCTGAGTAAACTGTATGAATTTGAGGCCTCTAGCATGAATAGCTTCTATGGATGGAAGAGCTCTTTGGCCTTTTAACTCTATGATCTGTGTGGTTTTTATGACATGAGTATCCTAAATGACTTCAGGATCCTTTTTTGACCTCAGTAGACTCTATGACCTTTGAATCATTTATGCCTTGAGTAGTCATTATGAACTGCACAGTCACTATGGCCTTTGTAGCCTCTGTGCTGGTCATACACTGTGACATATATATCATTTATTATCTGTATATTCTGTACAGTCAGAGTATCCTCTGTGTCTTGTTACATTCTATGATATAAATAGACTGTATGATCAGCCTAGCTTCTATGGCTTTATAGCTTCCATGACATGAATAGCTTCGTAAAAAATGAGTAACCTCTATGAACTTATAGCCTAATGTCTTAAATATGCACTGGATGATGAATATCTTCTATTCCAAGAGTAGTCAAAATTACCTTAATAGCCCCTGAACTGCATAGCCTTTATGACTTCAGTAGCCTTTTATTTCTTCATGGACTTATAACCTGAATAGTACTTGTGAGCTAAGTTGCATATATGTTGTGCATAGCTTTTATAGCCTCAGCAGCCTCTGTAAACTGTGTTTCCTCTATTATCTATGTAACTTCATTGTCCTGCATAGTCTCTATGACCCAGGAATTCTCCATGCCCAGCATGGCTTCTATGGTGTAAGAAGTCTCTATCACTGATATGTTTCTGTAAGCCCCTTGTAGTCTTCATGTTCTGATTATCTTCTAAGAAACAAATAGCCCCTGTGGCCTGTGTAAACTCCACATCCTGAGTGACAAATTTAATCTATACAACCTGCATTACCTGCCTGTCCTGTGTATTTTCCAGAGACTCTTTATCCAGCATAGAATATCCTGTTTAACCCTTTTGGCTTGAGTATCATAAATGAGCTTAGTAACTACTACAGACTTTGTAGCCTAAATTCACTTGAATTCCCCTATGACCTGTGTAGACTCTGGGTTCACTATATATCTATGACCTTCTACATATTTATGGAGCCTCTTTGACCTCATTAGACTCTATGACAACATCATCCATGATCTGCATATATTTTTGACACTTGTAGGCATTAGAGCCTATGTATTATTTTTGTCTGTGTTGTCAATATGACCTGCCTAGCATGGATGGAATATAATCTATTGCCTGTATATTTTATATGAACAAGAACCTTGTATTAATGGAGTAGCCAGGGTCATTATTGTAAACTCTGTATATGATGTAGCTTTTTTAAAGCTAATTTTTTCAATTGTTTGTTTGTGCCTATATTTGTACATATTGTACTTTTTACATATTCAAAAATGCACACAATATAACACTATGATTTGACCAATATGATTCTCCCATCTGCATTCCTTAAATTACTCAATTAATTTTAATTTTCATGGGATTCACAGAGATACATACCCTCTTTTCACTTTTACTCTCTAGCTTCCACATATGAGAAAAAAATGGTCCTTGACCTTCTGAGTATAGCTTATTGTACATAATATAATGTTCTCAATTTTCATCCATTTTCATACAAATAATATAATTTTATTTTTCTTTATTGACATAAAATTTTGTTGCATAAATACACCATATTTTCTTTTCGATTAATCCACTGATAGATACCTTGACTGGTTTTGTAGTTTGGTTAATGTGAACTGTGCTGTTACAAATTTAGGGCACACAGATATTGCTATATTATGATGAATAATTCTTTACAATGTACACTGAAGAGGGGTACACCTTGACTATAAGGCAGTTCTATTCATAGTCTTAGAAATCCCCACACTGATTTCCATAGTGGTGTACTAATTTGCCATTCCACTAAAACTGTGAAAAGTGTTTCTTTTTTTTTTCACATATTCTTCACTTATTTTTATTTGCTTTTGGGATGATGTCCCTTCTGACTAGAATTAGATAAAATTTCAGTGTAATTTTTTTCATACCCTAATTAGTAATGCTTTTGAGCATTTTTAATGTATTTCTTGGACATATTTTTTTCCTTTTGAGATGTGACTGCATAGGTCATTTGAACATTTATTAATTGGATTATTTTTGGGGTTTTCATGTTAAGTAATTTTAGTTATTGTTATATTCTGAATATTAATGTTCTTTAAGAAAAGTAGCTAGCAATGATTTTCTCTCATTCTGTTGGTTCTCCACATTCTAAATTTCTTCTTTTGCTGTTCAGACATTTAAACATTGATTCCATATACTTATTAATATGTGACATTAATTCTTCAGTCTTAGGAGTGCTATTGAGAACATTGTTACATGTGCCTATAGGTTGGAGTGTTGATCCCAAGTTTTCTTCTAAGAGTTGCACAGTTTCTGGCCTCAGTTCAAAGTTTCTGTTCAATTGTGAATTGACTTTCTGCAGAGTGACACATAAGATTATTGTCTCATTAAAATAAATATGAATAACCATTTTTCCAAGCACAATTTATTAAAAAGACTGTTTTGTCAAAGGTATGTTTTTGTCCCCTTTATACTCTCTTAACATTCATAATCTACACAGCCTCTGTGGTTATTGGTTGCAACTATAACCTTCATAACATCTGTTACCTATATTTCCATGACATGTGTACCCTCTATGGCTTTTCCCACCTCTATGAAATGTGTTTATTTTTGCTCTGAAAAACCTAAATAAACTTTATGCTGTATATGCCCTTAATAGACCTTATACCATTTGAAGTATCTATGACCTGAGTAGATTCTGTGTTTTGTGAAGGCTCTGTGACATGTGTAACATTTTTGACCTCAGTAACATAAAGAATGTAGTAACTTCTATCTACTGTGTAATTTCTATGATAAGCATAGGTTGCTTAACTTGTGTAACATTGATAACCTGAATAACCAGATTCTCTATTATCTGAGTAGAATGAAAGTTCTCATCACCTCTTCAGTTTTACTTTCCATTGCATATCCTATAATCTGAGTGTCATCTAAGACTTACATAATGTCAGTGGACTCCATCATCTCTATCTCAATTGTAGTTCCTGTGGTCTCTTTGGTGTGTGTATCATCCCAAAACTGTGCATCTTTATTGACCCATGGGTCCTCAGTGACTGAGTGTTATCTATGATGTAGTCAACCTCTGTGAGGTGCTTAGACTTAATGGCATGATAAGCCTAAATGAACTTAGCAGCCCTATGACCAGTGAAGCTTCTATGATCTGTGAAGCTTATGTGATATATTGACTCTGGGTTTTTAGTGGGCTCTATATCCTGCATAGTGTCTACAATCTGAGAAATTGAAATTAATTTAGCAACTCCTATTATCTGTCTACACTTCATGGCCTAAATAGCACCAGGACCCATGAGGAATTTATGGTCTTAATATTCTCTAGCACAAGTATATCCTTTGTGACATGTTTAAGTTAGCTGTCCTAAATATACTAAGTGATATTAGTAACCTCTTTGACCTGAGGAGACTCTATGAACTGTACAGTCTCTATCATATGCAAAATCTTTATGGCATCGGTATTCTAAATGAAATGAAAAGCTTCTATTATTTAATACCTTATAAAATTATAACATGTATAACCAAGGACCTTTGACTTGAATAAGCTTTATAACAAAAGAAGCATAAGTTACTTCAGTAGCCTCTATGATCTTGATGACTCCTAATTACTGGGTAGTCTGAGACATAGTTTACCACTCTAACCTGAGTACCCTCATTGGCTTGAGTAACCTCAATGTCCTTAGAAGTGACTATGATTTGTGAAGCGTCTATGGACACCATAGCCTGTATAACATGGGTAGACTCTATAACCTGCACAGCCTTTCTGTCCTTTGTACCCCATATAACCTGCACAACATCTATGACCTATGTATCTTTCACGACATGAGAATATCCTATGTTGTGTTTATTTACAGGATCTGAGTAGACTGTCATTTTCAGGTCCATACTCCTTTGCAGCCTCAGAATTGAAATGTCCATAATATGCATTGTGACTTCTGTAGACTTCAAGGCCTGAGTAGCCAAAATGACATTAGAAGCCTCTAATGACCTGAAAAACCTATACAATCTGCATAAATTCTACTATATGCTTAACCTTTGCTTCCATGTCACCTCTATAATTTATATAATTTATACAGCCTTTATGACATAAGTAGCCTACATAAACTTAGTAAATACTTTGGCCTAAGTAATTTCTATGGCTTCTTCAATATCTAAGTCCCCAGCCTGTGTGGTCTGAGTAGACAAATGACCTGATCCTTGATGTTCTGCACAGCCTTTACAAACTAAGTGTCTTAAAAACCCTCACTAATATCCATGGACTTAGTAGACACTATGACCTTCATAGCCTCTTTTTCCTGAGTAGTATATTGTTTTAATTGCCCTATAATCTCAGTAGTCTCTACGACCAATATAGTTTCTCTGACCTGTGTTTCTACTATGAACAAAGTAACCTCTTTTACATGAAGAGCTCTGAAATTATGACATAATTAGATAATATGTCTTGCACTGCATTTATGACCCATCTAGACTTTTTGAACTTCATTGACTCTATGACCTGTATAGACTTTGAGGTTTGAGTAGTCTCTATCACCTGCACTGTATCCATGGTCTACATAATTCCATGACCTATGCTGCACATGAACAATATGGTGTAAATCATCTTCATGGCTTGAGGAGAGTAAATAACTTCTGTAATATCAAAACCCTAGGAACCTGATGCCGTCCAGTGGAGTCAATTTGGTGTGGGGGAAAAATAGTAGCGAGGCTGTGAATTCAGAATGGTTTATTGATGAATCAGGAAACCCAGTAACTGGAACCTCGAACCTGGGGCCTCGAACTTGGTACCTGGGACCTCGAATCTCTAGCTTGGGGCCTCGAACCTCGAACCCCGGCGCTCGAGGAGAGCCGGCTTATATACCCTCCAGGAGGTGAAGGGTAGGGCTGACGCCAATTATGCAAAGATTAGGCAAGGAGCTAGCTGCCCAATCATGATAAATGTCAAAATGAGCAGGCATGATCAGAACCACTCGGGAACACCTGTGCACCCATTTTGTGTGTGGAATTAATTGGATACGGCCAATGACAAATCACCTGGGTGTGCTTATATTAATCAACCTCCTCACTGTGATGTGATCAAAGCAAACTTTGGCTGACTGCCAGGTGCCATCCTGGCGCAGTCTGCATGGCATAGCCCCCAACAGGAACCATTATGATCTGGTAGCCTCTGTGATCTGTGTTGACTCAACAAACTGCATAGTCACTGTGTCTTCAATGGGTTGTTTCTATGGCCTGTTTACCTTCCATGACTTAGGTAAATTCTATGACCTGTGTAGCCTCTGTGAACTACAACGTTTCTGTTTCTTGAGTATCTAGCAAAATATGTACAGCCTCTATGTTCAGCATATCCTCTATGACCTGATAGCCTCTTTGTACCACAATGGTTTCAGGTATGTGTAAACTCTTTGGAATGAATATTCTATTACCTTGTAGTCCCTCGAGACTGGAGACAGATTTTAACCAGGGTATTTTTAGGACCTGTGTAGCCTCTATGTCCTTTAACCTTCTGTAGTATAAGTAAATTCTATAGTTTGTGTAGCATCTATTTTAAAAGTAAAGATTTTTTTCCTACCCTGTATGACCTCACTATGGTAGCTGCCACACCTTCCCTGACTCAAGTACCCTTGTGGAACTCAGTATCACTAGAACTACCATAACCTCTGTGACAAGCATAGCTGATATGACCTGTGCACCCTCTATGATGTGAGCAGCTTTTAGGGCCAAATTAGCTTACATGACCACAGTCAGCTCAATGTCCTGCATACTTTCTATAGCCTGAGGAAACTCTAGGACCTATGCATACTCACAGTACTGTGTAGCATCTATAACAGTAAAACCTCTGGAGCTTCATAGCCTCTGTTACCTGTGTAGCCTCAGAGATGTGCTTAACTTCTTTGCCTGAAAATCCTATATGACCTGTGTAACTACATAGCCTGAATAGCCTAAAGGACTTTAGTATCCTGTATGACTTCAGACTCTACTCTTATCAGAGTAGACTCTATGGGATGAACAGTTTACATGACCTCATTAGACTCTAAAAACTGCAGAGACTGCTTGACCTGTATAACCTTTATAACCTGAGAAACCTAAAAGATTTTACTACATCTATGACTTGCTTATACTCTATGACCAGTAAAAATGACATGGCATGAGTATCTCTTGTGAAGTACATGTCCTGTGTTCTGTCCTGTCATCTTTTAACTAGTATGATCCTTTAAAATTTATGACTTGAGTATTCTCTATAGCCTCACTAGCTTCCTTCACCAGAGTAGTCTATCTTCTGCACAACTCTGTAAATTCAATGACCCAAGTGTTCTCTAAAATATTCATAGTCTCTTTGACTTTGGTAGCCTTTACAATATGTGTAGCCTCTCATCTGAGTAGCTACTATTATCTTCCTAGAACCTATGGCACGAGTAACCTCAATTGCCTTCATACCTTCTAAAATATGAGCAGTCTTAAGAAATGTAGCCATTTTGAACACCATAGCCTGTATTGCCTATATAGCCTTTTATGGCCTATGTGTTCTCTATGTCCTGAGTAAATTCTTTGACCTATATTGTATCTAGACTTTAGATACTTTGATATTCTCTGTAGCACCTGTGAACAGAATAGTTTTATGGCCTGTAGTCTATGATATGAGTAAGCATTACATTCTAAATAACCTTTAGGAAAATGCACAGATATACTGCCTGAGGTTCTGTCCACTGTGAGGATTTCTGTTCACCACTGTCCTTCATGCTTTTTTCTCTATAAATGGGCAGGAGTGCTACAGCTGTCCAATTCCAGGTGCAGAACCATTCATGAAATAGACTCTAGTCTACTCTTCCTCTGTTAATTGGTCATAAGGTACACCCCATGAAGCCATAGATTCCGGCTGAGGAATAGAATTTACTGCAGATGGCTTAAAAACCATGGAAATTTGAGGCACTTCATGCAAATTAGTTACACCATCAGTTCCTCCCCATGCCTGATCATATAATTATCAATTTCACTTGAAGATGGACACTGTTGCAAATGTCCAAATTTATGGTTTTGTAAGTCAGAATACCCAGTATATGATGGGCAGTTCTGGTTGAATACGATAATTGTACAATAGCATACACATTGCTATAGACATTTCTTCATAATAGTTACCATAAATATTTACAGAATTTTAATCATATATACTCGATACACTTAATTTAGTGATTTGCATTTTAAAATTGGAGATAACAAGGTGACAAAAGTATATTTTTCTGTATTTTTTTTTCCTGGCATTACTAAGAGTAAGATTAGTTGTGCTTAGGATTACGTCAAATTGTGTTCCTTTCTTTAATGCACACTATTGGGAAAGAGTCTAAATTTTTCCTGCTAATAATTCAGAACCTCATTTTCAGAAAACAATTTTTCAATTATTATAAGGCAATAAACAAAGAAATCCATAAATCCTAAATATTATTGCTAATTCATGGTACTGTACACTCCTGCATTTTATTACTCCTGTTTGTAGAAATGAAGAATCCACAGCCATACTGAAATTATATCCTCCAATGGCTTTGGGTCACAGGCGATTGAAATATATCATCAATGAGTGTTAGAAAGCTTTGCTTTGGTAAGGCTCAAATGTTTCAAATTAATTAAAGCAGATCCTGTATGCAACTCACAGAAATAATGTGATAGAATGCATTTTTTGGTCTTGTTTTATAATACAGTATTTTTGTGTGGAGAAGGCAATTTAAAATTTTTCTTGTCTGTTTTAGTACCAGGGATTGAACCCAGGACAATTACCACTGAGTCTTGTTTTCCTTAACTTTGTGATAGTGTCTCCCAAAGTTATTTAGGATCTTGCTAAGTTATTGAAGCTGGTTTCAACTTGCAATCCTCCTGTCTCAGACTCTTGAGTCAGTGTAATACAGGCATTTGTCACTGCACCTGGTCTAGTAAAATTATTTAAAGTTATTATTCTATGCTAATAAGTATCCATTTAATCTTACACTATAACTATATCCGTATTTGATTTATGTAACATAAACTTATGAAAATGAGCATAAACCATTTAAATGTGCATAGATGTCAAAAATAAGAAAAGTAAGTCCTAGTGATCAATTGTAATGGCCATAAGTTTAGATATATGAACAATTGACTTATATTTTTCTATTCTTTTCT
Organism: Sciurus vulgaris; assembly: GCF_902686455.1. Taxonomy (NCBI): domain Eukaryota; kingdom Metazoa; phylum Chordata; class Mammalia; order Rodentia; family Sciuridae; genus Sciurus; species Sciurus vulgaris. The sequence continues at coordinate 2,278,292 of NW_027632436.1, forward strand.
GTACTTATCTTTGGTGACACAAAAAACACTGAATGAGTGAATGCAGAAAATTGCGTCTCATTGCCTTATCATTAACTGGGGATAACAATGTCTTTTACTTTTGGTAGTTGAGAGTTTAAATTATCCACAAATAATGCATGTTGGCCCTCATGTGTTGAAACTGAAAAGTTGATCACACAGAACTTCAGAACAGAAAAGCTACCTAGATCTATGCTAAGAAAGGGATTGTGATAGACTGTAAGAATGCTAGAGATAGTTAAAAGGGTAAAGTGACACTTAGGTTTTATAACACAATAGGGTGATTACACTCTATTATTATGTATGCAATTCAAAATAACCCCAGCAGAGTTTTCAGGTCTCAAATATAAGAAATAATTTTTGAGAAGATTGAAATTTCCCTGATTTGATCACTATACAATATATACCCATGGTATACCCACACTCTGAAATTATAATTCTATGTCCCATATTCAGTAAAACTAGTAGATCCCAAGTAAAAATAAAATAAACAAAAATAAACAATTTAATATTTTAATGAATATTAACATCACCTGAGATTTTTAAGTGATGTCCTATAGTCATTGACATTTAACATCTCTGGTGTCTCTTAATATCTTACCTTATAGGTCTACACAGTCCAGAGAGTCCTGAAATGATATAGCCTCACATGCATGATTTTATGATGACTATGTTTTTTCAATATGTGTGTGTAAATCATTTAAAATATGTACATACTATTTCAGACACTTTAAAGCAAACAAATGCTTTGTAAAGAAAATATTTCATCAGTAGATTAATATCAAATTTTCTGCATCATTTTTTCTTGGGCCTCTGAACCAGAGAACTGCATAATAATGAATAAAATTTGGAACCTTTAGGAAGTAGATCTTTCAGTCTTGGAGCAAATGTTTTTTTTTTCTTTACTGATAATCTTACAATGGAATGACTGAATCTATTTTAACTGTGACTTTATTTTTCACTCTGATTTCATATGAATGAGGGGGAAATATTAGGATATATTCCTACTAGTATTTGATAACTGGACATTGCTCCCTTAAAATAGATATTCTGGTCATTATAATAACAGGAATTTAAGATGAACAGCTATACTGGGATTCAAACGCAGACCTACAATACCACCAGATTTCTTTCTGCATATATTTCTAAGATGTTCTAATGTTATGGAGGTTTTCTGAGACAGCAAAAGAAGTAGTTATTAAAACACCTGAGTTAAATCTCCAAAATCAAATGTATGAAGAACTGAAAAAATTAAAAATAGTGGTAGTCATATTTATAGATGTCATTATCTCAGAAATACTTCCATACATGATACTTAATGTTTCACATATAATAGTTCTAGATGATAGGTAATATAATTGCCTATACTGTAAAGATGGAATAATAATATTCAGCATCAACATTACATTTGAAATCAATTGAAGTTCACAAATGAAAATTCAAACAATGTGTCTTAGAGGGCATGTCTCTCAGTGCTGGGTCAGTTGATGTATTAAAGATATTACATCTGGTAATAAATCAGAATTAAGGCAACACTGAAATAGTATATTCGTGGGTACAACTACTCCATTGAGATTCATTTCCTCAGAGTGTTGACATTCTCTACTATTATGCAATCCTCCCTTTTCAATTCACCAAAACTTGTAGAGTTTTCATTATGTACCTTGAGCTTAATCAAACAGAGAAAGATGAAAAACATGTATGACATTTCAGAGATAATTTCAAGATGAGGTTATATAATCAAAAATTATTTTCAATACTAAAAGGTAATTCAGAATATATAGAAAAACACATCTAGTGTGAGAGCCTAACAATCATTATGTACTCCAGAAATGTTTTGGTAATAATAGAAATATAACATGTACAGTTTGTAAGAGAGACTTGAGTGCTGAAGTGAGAAAATGATGTGTTGAGTCAACACATTTCCTTATGGTGAGAATATAGGCTGAAATTCATAAAGGTTATAGTAATTTAAATAGACTTTTATTCATTTTCTCCTAAGATATATACTCTGATTGTGGGGTTCTTTCAGTCATGTCACACATATATGAGAAAATGGCTAACAATCAGAGGATTATGTTGACTGTAAATCAATTACTCACAAATTTATCTACTCAATAAACACATAGGAGCCAATACTCTTTGAATATGGCAGTGCCTGACGGGTCTGGCCATACAAGCTCTTGCCTTTAACAACAACGTTGTGTAGTCCAACTCTCTTTTATTTATAGGCACACAGGTAAAGGGGGTAAAGATTGGGAGGAGCTTCTTCTGTGATGGACAGAATAGGGTGGAGTTAGGGGAGACATTCTCTCAGGGGAAATAGACAGGGAGATCTCTATTTCTGCTAGATAAGGATGGTTTCCCATATCTCCCCCTATTTAATATATTACAAAATGTTTCTAAGAGCTGTTTTGGGGTCTCAGATCATGGTTCTGATGGAATGGCAACCTGACAGTAAATAGAGCTAACAAATGGCTACAAATATTGTGATTGGATATTTAACTTCTCATTGTTGAGTCATATTTTCAGCCTGTTGAATCAGATTCCTCATTTATCCCCATGATGGCAGGTGGAGTGTTTGGTTCAGTTGGTTCTTACTCTTCTTCCTCCACTTTGACTTCTGGTTCTCCCTGGAGGTCAGAGCTGATGTCTCTGGTTCAATCTTCAATCATTTGAACCTTGGCTCCAGATCCTCCATGCTTCATTTCATGTTCAGTTACCAAAGTAGGGCAGAATGCTCCTTGTGAAAAGACACAAACATGACCTTTACCCCCACTATTACTGGATCTTGTCCTTTCTACTGTCCTGTTTGTAAATCTTCCTCCAAATTATACCCAATGGACCTGTCACAGTGGATGACATAAATCTTTCGGCTACTGTGTGACCTTCATAATCACAATTTTAAAAGTGTAAAATAAACAAGGCATGATTAATTTTAATTTGCAGGGTCTTATTTCCCTCTTTTTGTTTTTGTAATTGTAGCTTAAAAGATAAATGTGTTCTTTCTACAATGGATTACTCTTGAGGATTATAATAAATACCTGTTTTGTGTTCAATACAAAATTGGTGACAAAACTGCTGAAAGGAACTACTATAGGCCAGAGAATTATCAATTTCAATCTGTAATGAACATCCTAATACTCCAAAAGTAGCTGGACAATGAAAAATAACACATTGAGTCTTCTCTCTTTTGTATTTCTCTGTCCTGACCCGCTGGACTTCAACGGGAACATGGAGGAGAGAGCGGGGATTGTGAGAGACAGAGACACGAGAAATGGAGACAAGACAAAAGCCTGATCAAGTCTCATTTATTATGGGAATAAACCCAATTAATATAAAATACAAAAACCAATCAGGGGAAAGCGTGCAAAGGCAAGACTAGTCCACGCGCCTGAACTCGAATAAGGAAGTGTACTTGGCCAGTCATGAAGCACCACACAATCTAGTGTGATGCACCTGGTATTGTCTGACAGTTATGTGTGCAGGGAGAGGCACACCCTGCCAACATCTGGCAGGCACCATCTTAGCTCAACATGAGGTGAGGCAGGGGGCGTGACCTGCCAGCTCCAGATATTTCTCTTTATTTATTCTAGGTGGGTAACACAAATGTACATCTAAAATTACATTTAATTATTGTTTCTTCTTTAAATGCCCAAGAATGGCTATGTTTTGGTTTTAACTGTTTTTTTAGGGGTTTAAGACTAAGCTGGTGGAATTGACCTGTTCCTGTCTCTTCAAAGTCAGTTGAGTTCCCACAGGGTTCACTCATGGGGAATTTGAGAACAGATTCTTAGCTCCTGTTGTGCCATTCACTAGGTAGAGTCTCCTAGGTGAGGTGGCTTCCCTTGGAGGCATCAGGGATGTCTCCCTTTTCCACTGATCCTCCTCAGCATCAGGTGCACTCTTTGACTTTTCTTCCTCTAGTGGTCTCATAAATCTCCATGATCAAGAGGTTATGTTGCTCAGAGTTGCAAAGCTCCTTAGAGAAGTTCTCCAGTTCACTGGATTCAGGCTGACTCTGAGGGAAAGTACCAAACACTGGTTTTCATGATCCCTTTAATTTACTCTCAATCACTAAGTTTGGTCTTAAACATGCAGCAAGCTAGTATCATTAGTCACAAAGTAAGAGTCTTGGGCTTTAACTTCAATAACTGTAATTTTACAGTTATATACTCCACTTTAATTTAATTGGAGTCTATATTATCTTATCTGTCCTATAAATGATGCCTTATTATCTCAAATTAATTTAGGTTTTTTGATCTTGAAGCAGTACTTCTGCAAAATATTAATCAGTGCAACAATTATAGATTTCCAAAGAAAATACAAAATAAGATTAACAACAATAAAAACATATATAGTTTGTGTAATAACTATTTTGAATTTGGGCTGAGTTATACATTACATTCCCTGTTTGAGATCACAATAATTTTACAACATAAAGGCATCTTTTGACTGTAGCTTTAAATGAGCTGAAGACTGGCTTATTTTGGAGCCATTATAACTTGCAGTAAGATGGAAGGCAGAGTCTTATTTCAAATAAGGTGGGGGTATCCACAAATCCTAAGTGTTCTAGTTCTGTAGCTGATCACTTCCTTCTATTTAAACATTTTACAAAGTTTACATACATTGTTTCCTGACTCTTTATAAAGATCAGTCAACACACTATGATATTGCATCTAAAACATGAATCAAGGAGAGGCTGAGAGAGCTTTTAACTTTCCTTTTATGTAGCAAAGTGACAAAACATTTTCATGTTTCATGATATTAACCTTTAAACAAACGAGGCTTTCACTAATCCTTAGACATACATTTTTATTTTTATTTCAGTGTAGAAGATAACAAAATTTTACATATATTCTATTGATAACAGTTCCTGTTATACAATGTTAAATGATATAAATAAATTCACAATAAAATTCACTATTCTTTATAAGTTCAAAGTTACCATTACAATTTAGTTTGACAACTGTAGCTTGATAAATTTTCTACTTTAAAGATTTGTATTCCTGGAAGATATAAATATATTTAATATACAAAGAAGAGTGACCATCCAACAATTATCTTGATATATTAATATTAACCAAGTTTAGTTTTTAAAGTAAAATTGAGACTCTGTAACATAGTACAATACCGTAAAATATTTTGTTTAACCATAATTGTACAAACCCTAATTTTTATGACTATCTTTTTAAAGAATAAAACTTAATACAAATTTCAAGAGTAAATTAGTGTTTTAAATAAATACTTGACATGTTAAAATATGGATGAAACTTTGGTTTATGCCAGTACAATAGTACTTGACATTAGAAAAAGTTTAAATAGCTTTAATTGATTGATTCACATACATATAACCAAATTTCTTACACAAAAACTTGTTGAAATTTGCCCTTTATTTACACACAGACTTTCTTAACACTTACTTAGACCCTCATGTATTTCATCATACAAAGACTTTCCTACCCAGAAATATTTTTTCATTCTAGTAAATATATTTCAATAGCTAGAATCTTTTATTTTTTTCTTTTTAACTGTTGCCCTTTTTTTGTTTACATTCTGGAATAACTCATGACATTTTTAAATTTAGGTATATTATTCCATTTTAACTAGATGAAATATTTTATTGTATTTACATTAATCTAATTAAAACACAGATGAAGATTTTGGATCCCTTTGTATATAGAATTGAACTGCTTAGAACTTAACTCTTAGTAAAATTGTTTTTAGTGATACACAAAGCAATTTTAAACACTTTTTATTTACCAATCTATGAAAACACCAATAAAGTTCAAATATATTATCCCACAGAATTTAAGGAGCTAAGAGTACTGAATGTGATTTATCAGTTAGCAGATTAACATTTGTACATTAATCAGATGTCTCTAGCAAAACATTTGAGCAATTCCATACAGGTCAAATCTAACTTACTTATTTTACTGCGAATACCAAGATTTTAGACAAGTGAATTGAACAGTAATTATCATCTCTAATGTTGAAGTCCCAGAAACAATACTAGATGTTTTAGAGACCACATTTTATCAGTGTGACCACCTAGAGAATTTTGTGTTAAGTAATTTTAAAAACATTTTACTTTCATTTGCTTACACAATTTAGATTAAACTTTTTAAATCACTTGAATTAATAGGATCTGTACCCATTTTTTAATTTTAATTTATGAGCATCTACATATCAATTTTGATATCATGTACATGATTTTTGGATGCTTATATATGGACAGACAACACAAAAACAAAGATCTTGTAAATTTTTATAGGAGAATCTCCATTGTAGGATAGCAGATGTTCAAAAACTCTACTTGAATAAAAAATAGGACCAATCAAGAGAAAGTATTTACTTCAGAAAACATAGGGTTTAAGAAAAAAAAGGAAAAGTCCTGGAAAAATGACAGAGACATTAATTATTTTAGTAAAGCACCATAAATTTACTTTTTAAGTTATATTAGTTGGAGTTCAGGGAAAAGTCACATTTTCCATTTTTTTTTCTTGGATTTGAGACTGACTTCCTACTATACCTGCAGGCATCTTCCATTTAAATTTCAGTGTAAGCCTTCACTGACATCTGTAAGGAGATAAGGAAGACATTATTTGTTCCAGGAAAATCTTGATGCTGAGGGCATATTAACCATTTCTTATTTTCAGGGCAGGTTTGGATGTCAAAGAAAATTATGAGACCTTGCTTTTCATTAATTTTTTTTATCAAGAATAACCAGTAAAACTTGAACTCCTTTTGAAGTTAAATTACCCCTATTCATTATTACACCCATGGTATCCAGGGGCAAAGGGTCATAAATACCCATAGGAATCATTTGTTGACCCATTTTTTGAGTTAGTACAAATTTTTAGTTATGATTGAGGTCCAGCACTTTTGCTCCAAAGAGTAGGCCTCTCAGAGGCATTTTGAGACTTGGCCTGCACATAAGGAGACTGGTAAGTTTGAGTAATGGCTGAGCTGGAGACAATGACTGCTCTGGAATAGAAAGTGACATTCTCATTGTTTGGTGAGTCCAAGCAATTCCAGTTTTTTATTCATGTAAGCCCAGGTTGCTCAGTTATACCTATGTGAGCATGGCACTCCTTAGTCCAATGGTGTCCCTTTCCAAAGTGAGTGCAAATCTCTAGAACATTCTTTGACTGAACATTTTTGATACAGCTAAAACATCATTTCATAGAATTTTCCTCCTTTAAAGGAGGCTATATGAATTGTTTTACAGAGGCAGTCATCACTACAAATTCTGAGCCTGTTAATTAAACATCAGAACAAATACAAATGCAATCTATTATTTTCCCTTTCTTACAGTCTGGCTAAATCACTACTTTGCAAGCTTTATTACCATGTAGAACAGCCAATTGACTAAAGTTTTAGAGGCACTCAGATCACTGATCAGACAGTTTGTTGCTTGATATAAATGTGATATAATGTCTGAAAAATTTTTCCCTGGCCTCTGCCAAATTTAGATGGGGTCTAGAGATTTATCTCCCTGGGCAGGGAATTCTCTCCAAGCTCTTTGTGCACATTCACTTATTTGAGCATAAGTTTGAAAATCATAAGTTGATTATTGTCCCAAATCAGAAAAATTTCCTGAACAAGTAAGCATGTCCAAGGAAATCTGAACTCCATTCAATATATTGATTTCTACCTGATCAGAACAATTCTCTATCATACTGGATTTCATGTTAAACACAGTCCTTTGGAAAGGCAGAAGGTAGCTAACAGGAGCCAGTCATTAAGTGGTAGGGCTTCATTACATATTTATTGTAACAGGTTAAGTATTAATGGCATGTTTGATCCAATAAAAAGAGCATTCCAATTTTCACTTCCTTAATGTTGTAAAAGGAATAGACAAATGAGTTATTTTTGTTGCATCACAACTGTGAGAATCAGTTTGCTTAAAAATGGGGTGTAAGCTGAATTTTGATAATTTCCTTTTTGCCTTATTAACAGTGGTAGAAATTCTTGATCTTGTGAGTTTAACTCCTTTTCTAGGGCCATGATGGGTTACTGGAGCAGGATCTTTCAAATATAAATTACAGGGGTGCCATACTAACTCATCTTCCTCTACATCTGAATGCCTCTCAGTCCTCTGAATAGAAGTTTTGTCCTCACCATTCGGTATCTCTTTTCAATGGGGAACTTCTTAACTACTAAAAACTTTTGAAATATGTTCCCAGAAGACAAAGAGGTCTGGGTGGATGATTATTACTGACTCTTAGACTTAAAGCTCTTAACAGCATTTCTAAGTACTATGATTAAATCTCCAAGTCCATAAATCAGCATCTTTGTCCAAACAAAAGTAAGTTTCTATTACAGTCCAAACTTTCTCTACATTTTCAACTGTGCTTCAAGGCGTGTTAGTGGAGACACAATGTACATAGAATTTCTGGCCTAGTTTTTCGCAGGCATGTGAATCAAGTGATTCTTCCTCAGAAAACCACCTGAATCACCTATAAAAATTGAGCAAGATCATCTCTTTGTATATCTTGGCCCTTTTGTGTTAGGATGGTTTTCAGGATAGCTAAATAATTTTATCTCTCCATAGAGATTTACCATTAAATACTGATTAGGATCTTTTCTTCCCAGGATTCTAAAGTTTTGCACTAATCTCTGCCAAGGTAGGCCTCAGTCTCATACAGTCAGAGATGCAGTCAGACCTGCCTGATAAAATCTGTAGTATTTAAATCAACCAGTTCTCCATTTACATTTCAGGAACTGTGGGAGTTAAATTCTTGCCACTGAATTTTAAAACAGGCTAAGCATTGAATATAGCTGAATAAATTTTTTTTCTCTCTCTGTAGAGAGCAAATTCCCCAGTCTTAGCATCACACAATCAAATTCCCTTTCCTTTCTTATTATTAAACTTATTCATATGTGGGCTCTTCCCATGGGAAAGGGGCCAACACCTTAATTTTATTTTTTCTTGTAAAACCCTCCAGAAATGTCACTGTTCAGGCAAAAAATATGGGGTCTCTCATCAACCTCCAACATGGGTGGGAAAAGGTCTAACTGGCCCAGAATTACGTTGACTGTAAATCTGTTACCAATAAACTTATCTACTCAATAAACACACAAGAGTGAATAATTTTTTAAATGAGAGGAACTGTGACAAATCTGGCTATACCAGCAATAGCCTCTCACAACATTATTGTTATTTATAGAAGCTGAGAGGAGCTTCTTTTGTGATGAACAGGATAGGGTAGAGTTAGTGGAGCCATTCTCTTAAGGATACTAGAAAATGAACTGCCTTATTCTGATAGGATAAAAAGGCTTCCCACAATAATTTCTTGTTCAAAAGATTAAAAAGACCAACAAGCTAAATAATTTTAGTAGCATAATAAATGCTTTTTTCTCTGAACTTGGCACTGAGATCTCAGCTAACACTATCCTTCCTTATCCCACATCTTCACATTCCTTCTGCAGCATGTGCTCAAGCCCACTAAATTCATCATTTGTCTCTTAGACCTAGTACGCCTAATAATTATGGGGTTCATAACTACAGATGTTTTTGTATCTCAGAATATTTGGGATGATATAAGATGTAAATCACTAATTTATTTGTATGAGTTTTTGAGGATCCTCCTTGTGCCACCTGCCTGCTAGTATCCTCGAGGCCATCAACATTATCCCTAGAACTTTGTGTTCCTCTTGGTATTCTACATGTTCTTTAGTGCTCACTTCTCATTACTGCCATCCCCAATATGACTTCACATTGTCTTGCATTCATTACTGAATCCTGCATAATTTTAACTTAATCCAGCATCTATTTTTTTATACAGGATGCATTATAGGATGTTTTTCTTATAGGGTGAATGGCCCTCTCTAGTGGGTATATGGTGACCCTCTTGGCTAGGCATAAGAGTCACTTCCAGCACCTTCACCATACCTGCCTTTCTCCAAAAGTATCCCTTATACAGAGGGCCACTGGACTATCTGGCTGCTCATGAGGTTCTTTGTGCTCATGTACAATTGGACTGCATCTTCTCTTCAAGAGCTATGTGTAATAATGACCTGTTTGTCATTAGATCCAGATAACGGTATCCAGTGGCTATGGCACAAGTCCTTTCCTGCTCCTCTGTACTAAATAACAAATTATTAACTTGTTGAAATATTTTTGAGGAATAGAGTACATATTTAACTACTAAGTAATGGATAAGTTCTAATAATGTGCCAATAAACTGGCTTATGAAAAATAAATCATGGCAAAGAATTAAATAAATATAAACATACATGTTTTGTTATCTGTTTACTTTGATATATGTGAATAAAAGTTTGTCATGTAAATGTCAATTATGGCACTTTCTGATTTAGCACAAAGGCCAAATATCTGCTTTGTGTCAGCAAGTGATTCTTATAAAGTGGGTGTCACTTTCAAGGTATGAGTTCTCCACTTTAAAGACATTAAGAGTGTAGAGTACCTTTAAATAAATGCTCCAATGAACTCTATTTTGTCCAGCTCATTATGCCAATCTTTATTGCCATGCATTACCACCTAATCAATGTCCTTTCATTGATCTGTTAAAAATAAATTAATGTAGAAAATCATGTTATTATATGTACTCCAGTCCTCAAAGTAGCATTACTAATAATAATCTATATATGAAAAAATTCAATTCTCTAAAGCAAATTAACATATACACAAAATGTGGTGTGGACACACCATGAAATATTTTTCTTCCTGGAACAGGAAAATAAATGTCTGAGGGAGTCACTCCTGAACCTTGAAGATATTATTGTAACTAAACTGTCAGTCACAAAACAACAAATACTGGGGCTGTGGTTGCTGCTCAGTGGTAGAGCACTTTTCTGGCATTTGTGAGGCCTAGTGTTTTGTCCTCATCACGACATAAAAATAATAAAATAAAGGTATTTCCATCTACAACTAAAAATATATTTAAAAAAACAACATTGTAAACTCTCACTACTCACTTCAGAAATGTCTCCATGCACAACTTCCCGAGCCTCTCTGCTCAACTCAAACTAGCCCCCATAAATACCTCAGTGCACCCTACCTAATTATCTCAAGTGTCCCTCCTTCAGACATAAAGGATCCCTCTCAAACACCTCATAGAATGCTTTAACACATGTCAAAGAGACCTCACTACAAAACTCAGATGTGTATCCATAAAATCCTAAGATATCCCTCCTTACACAACTCAAAGTACCCTCCATATACATCTCAGGCTATGATCATTAATCACTCCAACCACAGTCTTTACCCACTTTAGATAGATGTACCTACAGTATTGAGTCCTCACTTCACTCCTTTGTAAACCATCACTAAATATCTCAGCATGCCCTATTACCTACTTCCAAGAACCCTCACTACACCAAACAGTGACTTTCTATTCAAAAGACAAGGATTCCACACACATCTCAAATAGCTCTCCTTACTCCGCTTAGGAAACACTCTTACTCACATCAAGGAGCCCTCTTACATACCTCATATAGCCCTCATACATACTTCAGAGGACAAACACTACGTACCTGTGTGTGCCCTCACTTCAAACTTCAGGAATCCATCTCTTCACACCTCAAAGATACCTTCCTAACACCACAAAAATATCTCCCTACACATCTCAGAATGCCCTCCCTACTGACATCAACTACTGTTCCTACACATTTTTCAGATGATCACATCTCAGATGTACATACCTCAGATGATCATCCCTACTCATATCACAGAACACATAATACAAAATAAATTAAAACTACCCTATTAATCTCAGTGAATCCTACCTGCACACCACAGAGGGTAATCATTCCACACTGCAGAAACACCCTCCTTTCAACATCATGCTGTCTTCTATAATCATGTTGGAGAATTCTCAGTCCTCTACTCAGATGTCCTTCTGGAGCCCACTCTCTGAGCCTTTTCTGCTTTCCTCAGATTGTCCTCAATATATACCTTTGAAAGTCCTCCCTAATAACTATAGTTGCCCTTCCCACAAACCTCAAGCAGGCCTTCAGAAAACCTCATAGAATACTTCTATACACATCATAGAGCCCTCACTGCACAGGTTACAGCCTCTTCCCTTATTAACCAGAGATTCCTCTCAAGACAACTCAGAGTGCCCTCCCTACACATCTCTGAATGCCTTCACCATTCAGGCCCAAATGATGCCCCATTCACCTCAGTGAATTCTCACTCAAACCTTTGCAAGCTCTTTATAAACATATCAGAATGCTTTTCTACTCACCTCTGAGCAGCATCATTCACTTTAGAGTGCCCTTCCTACTCACACAGGTCTTCCTATACAACTCAAGTGAGCCTTCTTATGCACCTTATGGTGCATTCCCACTCACATCAAAGATTCCTTCTGCACACCTCATAAAGACATCCTACATACTTCAGGTGTCTCCCACAACATATCTTGTGATCCCTTCCTCTAAACCCCAGATAACCCTAACTTTACATCTTATAGAGTTGTTCCTGCACACCTCAGAGAACCAAAACCATAATAATCAGAGAGATCACTCTACTCATCTCAGAATGTGCATCCTAAACACCACAGAGAACCTTCCCTCCACACCTCAAAGAGCTCATTTTTCACATTTCAGGTAGCCATCTCTACACACCTCATAGATTCTACAGTACAAAGTTAAGAGAGCCCTCCCTACTGAAAGGCTCCTACCTACACACCAGAAATTTCTCCGTTCATAGCCCACATCTCACATGACCATCAATACACACCCTAGAAAGTGTTACTCTGAACATCACTGGGCAATCCATACACACCTAGGAATGTCCTTTCTACACACTTCAGAGAGACCTGCTATAAGTCTAATAGAGTACTTCTATCACATCTCACTGTTTTCTCCTTACTCAACTCAGAACTCAAAATGTTATTTGAGTTTTTATTATATTCATGGAATTAGAACCTTCTTGGGTTAAAGGGGCTCTCCAACCTTCACTACCCTGGGATAAATCATTCCCCTGCCCAGCCTTCAGGCAAAATGCACTCCTCCTCTCCACAAGAGCTGAGGAATTATCAGATAGCGAGAATCTACAAGCAGTGCACTTCAGATGTCAGCAGTGACTTTCACATCAGCCCAGTGTGTGTCCATGGGTGGTGGGAGAAGAAAGCATCCACTAGCACACTGCCTATGAATGCCAGGTGCTGAGATTCAGGTTTCTGGCTTCAACCATGAGGCCCAGCTGGGTGGTGGAGAGGGGCATGCTCACCTGTTTGTAGGTGCCCTCTGAATTGAACTCCCAGAAGACAGAACTCTGAAGACATAGAAGAATAAGTTGAAAGCAGTCTACCTCAATCCTGACTCCAGATGGCACAATAGGAAAATTTGTTTGAAGCAAACAAAACTGGGCATTTCTATTTTCTGTGGCCAGCAGAGAGCAGGAGGTGTGCATTTGGGACTGATCTCTGTCCATCAGAAAGGCAATCCCTTCCACTGCTCCCTCTGCTTGACCCCTGGAAGGAAAGGGAGGTATGTGGTCTGTGGTAGCTGCTGGGATCTCACTTGCAGATTGCTGTGGCATGGTTGTGGTTGGCATGCCCAGCAGGGTCCACTGTGAGTAAAGGCTTGAGCTCTGCAGGGTCGCACCAGGTGGAGGTGGGGCACATTTGGAGCTTGACCTAGTGGGCACTATGGGGATCAGTGCAGTGGCTCCAAGAATGGGGTCCTCAGGGACAACAGGTGATCCTCAGAGAGAGTGGTTATATAGGCCAGAGCCTGTCTGCTCCACCTGGAGATGGGAAGCTTGCTGCACACACTCTGCTGTTGTGGTGCCCACGGGTTGATCAAGAGGCCCTCACCAGAACTGCTTGGAGGGAGATTCCATTTCTTAGACACCAAACAGGAGGAAAATCATCTCTTCTACATAGTCAGCAGACTCTAGTGTTTTCTTGCAGAAATTCAAAACTGACAACAGGCACCTGAACTTCCAACTCAGTTCTGCAGTCCCATAGTCCAAGATCACAATACAATAGCTTTTTGTGTGGACAGTGCATCTTTCTGGGTGCTGTTCATCTCCTCTAGCTGTGTTTCATATGGCAGAGTCTGTGCTCCATGTTTCCGCCTCATGAGAGAACCAAGGCTATGTCCCCTGACAAAATGCCCCTTGATACTCTTCAGAGTTGGACATTAAACATGGGGAAGAGGTCACCAAGCATTAAGACAACACAGTTTCTTCCAAAACACACATCCTTCTCATACATGCCAAATATATTTATTCCATTCCAGTAGCTCCCAAAGTCTACTCAGGGGGCAGGCTCTGGGAGGGAAAAATCAGGTGAGAGATATGTCCTCCCCCCTACCAGTACCTGTCTGCTGTGAAGTTCCACCCCCTCACTGCCCCTCTGGGGTACCTAACATGAAGTGTTCCATAGGGATCCTGGGTGGGCTCCTAGAAGTAGCCTTGGGAGGAAAGTCTTATCAGCCTTTCAAAAAAGAACAGGAAATTCCTCAAACTGACAGAGTTGTACAGAGTCCTACTGAGTGAGTCTGTGGCCCTGCTTGGAGCCTCCAGCTGGGTCACCTGATTTGAGGAGACTAGTTGGTGGTGCAAATTAGGACAGAGGGATATGTGATGGTGCAAAACCCAGAGAGAAAAGCACTTCTGATCTACCTGCTTTGTTCCCCAGCTGAGGAGTAGGCCAACTGGAGGGATACTCTGGGAGCCCACATCAGGAAAGTCACATTGGACAGTCTATATCTTCTTCCTTTCCGTGCCCCAGACCACTGTGGGGAGTTTTGTATGACCAGGCTGACCAGATCCCTGAGGCCCCTAGGCTCAATCCTAGAGTTCACTGAGGTGGGGGCTGAAGGTGGGTGGAACCCACATGAGCACCTGGAGCCCTATTAGGAGTGGGCAGTTCTACAGGGCTCTGCAATTGGCCCTCAAATTGGGACAACCCAACTTCATGCTCAGGACACAAGTGAGTTTGTGTGTAATCTTAGATACACTGTGCTTCTTGACTGGCTTCAGGGTGGGTTTGATTTACAACTTTCACAACAGTAGGCCCTTGTGGAAGAAGGTCTCCTGTTGAAACATAAGGTGTCTAAGGATGGCCCCACCTATGAAGCCAGACACTCAGGAGTCTGAGCAGGTGGATAAAATGTGAAGACACTCTGAGCATCATTCAAAGACCATGTCTCAAAATAAAACAGGAAGAGAGCTTGGGGACAGCTCAGAAGAGGAACCTGGTTCTCAAACACAGGGTCTTCCTCACACTGACAAGGGGGAGGAGCAGAAGTGGTGATGGACACAGGGGAGGGTCCAGACTGAGGTTGCACCTGGGATCTGAGGAAACCATGAGCTTCGTGCTTGAAGACTTTAGGTTTGGGAACACTGCCACAATGATCACCACCAGGTACCAACAGTTTTTCATAAATTCCAAGAACTCTGATCAAGGAGGAACAGGGAATGAGGAGGAGATAGCATCTGGGCAACACTGCACCAGGTATCAAGAGGTGTGCAACTTCCAGGTAAGAAATGGAAAATGGGAGAGGAGAATGGGGAGACTAGGGGTCACTGGCTGAGCTCAAGAATACAAGGGTTAGCCTTAGGTCCCTGTGAACAAGGTGGGACAAAGAGGTCCCTGGCTTCAGCAGGACTTGGATGTGAAACTGAGCCTCTATTACCCTGTCTACACAGTCAAATTGTGACCCCTCCCCTGAGGCCTAGGACAACAGTCCCAAACCAGACCTTCCTGAATTCGGGGACAAATGAATCAGAAACAGAACTGGAGCCAGGCTCTTCAGACTTCTGACTTCTGGCAGTAGAGTCAGAGATCATTAGATCCATGGAAAGGTTATGCTGGAAGACACAGTGAGCCCTGAGGGCCCCACACACTCTCCAAGACATTGGCAGGAAAAAGAGCTGTTCCTGTCCCTCCCTCTAGGCCAAAAAGACATCACAGGCTGTATGGGAGTTAAGGAGAGAGGCTCCACTGTTCCCAGACCACCAGGGCGATGTAATACTGGGGAGTAGAGAAGTCAGAGAAGATTTCATGAGACCAGAGAGCAGCAGCAAGGTCACATGAAAAGGGGACAATTAGAGAACAGTTAGTGCTACATTCACATGAGTACAAAGGATATAAACTGTCCTTTGAGCCAAGTCAACACTGTTCACTCTCCTGGGCCCTGTGAGTGAAAAATACTCACCTAGGAGTTCTCACTCTGCTCTGTTCCTACCCTTAATTTTCCATTCACACCATTGATTAGGGTCCTCTGTGTCCTGTGGGTGAACATCCCTGTCCAACCATTGCTCAGTACCCTGTGGATATTGTGAGTGGGCAGACTTCCACCACCAGTGCTCACTCTCCACTGAACCCTGGGCAACTCTGTACTCTTAAAGATTTTTCTGGGTGAGCCCCATTCTGGCTAATGTCAGTACAACATCTCTAGCCTTACCTGCATGTCCAGGGCAATGCTAATATGGAAACTTGGAGAGATGTGGATCCTTATTTTTCCAACAAACTCAATAGCACTTTGGTGATGCTGTGGATACAGGATTCTCACCAATATCTGAAAAACTAAGCCAGTTTTAAAAGATATTAATGCCCAAATCACTGAGAACTTCATTTCAATACTCATCATCCATAATTTCCACACAATTGCTCAAGTGACTGAGATTGTATGAGTGATGTAGCAGACCCAGGTTTTTGACATCTTTCTGAATAGTGGATGGAAACATATATTTAATTATTTTCAGGATCTTGTCTGATATGTCAGTGGTTAGTCTCTTTTGACAATAGAGGAGAAATTTTAAGTCTACTTAGGCAGAATGCACACCTTCAAAATATAGTGTGAATTGTGGCCAAGGACAATTTCCATCTTTTTGGAGGACTTCTTCAGAACTTTGAAATAGGATCATTTTGACCATAAACGAGGTCAATAAAACTTTGGCCCAAGAAATTACTCTACAAGAGTTTCACAAAACTCAGAATTCTATAGGTGAGAACCCTCTGCAAAGACTTATTGTCTCCTCTGGATCTTGTATTCAAGCATTGTTTATCTATTTGTGCTTTCTCTTCTCATGTTTCTACCCTAAACCTCATCCCAACCATCATCGTTCATTGTCTTCAGAGTCTTCTGGTTGAGCACCCATCTCACACCAGTTTTCAGTCTTCTCTGGGTCCCACCCTAAGTTTTTTATTATCCACCATTGGATTTTATTGTACACTCAGAGTACTCTGAGTCCTTTTGATGAGCATACTCAACCACTAGTGCTCTGATTCCACTGGGACATCTTGGTGATAGCCCCTCTCCTAAAATGCCCCCTTTCTTTGTTTAAGCTGCTAAGTTCAACTAACTTTTTCTTACTAACTCTTCTTTGGCTATTGTGGGTGAGCAACCCTCACCTAACTGTACTCAGTCATCTCTGATTTTTTTTTTTTTTTTTTTTTTTTTTTAGTCCCTAAACATTCCTTGCTCATACTTACCTGGGTGCTTTTGTTGAGCACCCCTCACATTTGAATGCTCAGTCTTCTCTCTATCCTTTTCCAGGATCCTCAAGGATATACTAGGTCAGAATCATCTGGGTCCTGTAGGTTAGCACCCCACTCCTTACAGTACTCAGACTTCTCTGGGTACTGTCCTTAATTTCCCTTCACACACCATTGCTCAATGTAATATGAGGCCTCTGGTGAGTGCCATTCACACTCAGGTGCTAAGTTTTTTCTGAACTCTGATTTGGAGTGCCCTTTACCCTTCTGTACTTTGTCCCTGTGTGCCCTGGTAGAGTCCTCCTCTTCCAGCCATGCTCAGAATACTCAGGGACCTCTGTGTGACTACCCCTCACCCAGCAGTGCTCATTCTTCTCTGTGCTATGTGCTAAGTTTCTACAGCCAATATTATCTCAACCTCCTCTTTCTCCTGTGTGTGATCATAGGTAACCTAACATTGCTAAGCCTTTTCTGGTTCTTTCTTAACCTCACCTCCCCCACCATTAATCAGGGTCCTCTGAATCCTGTGGTTGAGCACAAATGTCTCACTGGTGTTCAGTCCTCTCTATGTGTTGTGGATGGGCACATTTCTGACACAAGTGAACACTCTCCACTAAGTACCTGGCAATCTTGTTCTCTTAGTGAAATCTCTGTGTGAATCTCATTCCAGCTAATGTAAAAAAAAAAAAAAAAAATCTCAGGCCTTACCTATTAGTCCATACCAACAATGTGGTGGAAATGATGAGTGATTTGGATACTTCCTCTTTCCAAAAACCTCAATAGTTCTTTGGTGCTACCATGCAGACATGCTCCTCAAAAATTTCTGAAACCAAATACAATTTAATGGATGTTTATTCCTACAGCACTGGGAACCTCTTTCCATCATACTTCATTCACTATTTTCACACAAGTGCTCAAGTGACTAAGTTATCACAGGTGATGTGGCATGCCCAGGATTTTTTACATCTTTCCAAACTGTGGATGGAAAGTATATATTTAAGTGTTTTCATGATCTTGTCTGATATGCTACTGGCTGCTCTCTTTTGACAAGAGAGGAGACCTACTAAGATGTCTGATTTAGTAACAATATACACTTTTAAAAGTGTGAAATGTGGCCAAGGACAATTTCTCATCATCACAGAGGACATATTCAGACCTTTGGAATAGAACCATTTCAACCATACCTGAGGTCAATAAAACTTTGGCCCAAATGATACACTAAAAAGGTTCCAAAAATTCTGATCCTTATAGGTTTAACACCCCTCTCTCCAAAGACCTCTGTCTCCTTTTGATCCTGTAATCTAGGAAAACTCATGTATCTTTGCTCTGTCTTCTCTGGATTCAGTCCTAAACCTCCTCTCAATCACCATTGCTCAGGGTGTTCTGAGTCCTCTGGATGAGCACCCCTCTTCCACATGTTCTCAGTCTTCTGTGTCCAGTCCTAAATCTCCCCTCATCCAACAATGTTCAGGGTATTCTTAGTCCTTTGAGTGAGCTCCCCTCACCAACTACTGCTCTGAATCCACTGAGACCTCTTGGTGATAGTCCCTCTAATACCATGGCTCAGGCTTCTTTTTTTAAGCTGCTAAGTATGTCTGACTTGTCCTTACTGTCTTCTCTGGTTCCTGTGGGTGAGGGCCCCATACGTAACTGTACCCAGTCTTCTCTGTTTATTTTTTTCTGAGTTCCCTAACCATTCTTTGCTCATTTTTTCTGCATCTTTTTCATAAGAACAACTCAACTGAGAGGTCTCATCTGAGTCATCTGAGTCATGAGGTGAGTGTCACTCACACTCAGAGTCTCAGATTTCTCTGAATATTGTTTTGGATTGCCCTTTATCCTTCAGTACCTTGTTTCCTCTGTATCCTCTGAGTGAGCATCCATCCTCCAGCAGTGCTCATAATACTCTGGGACTCGGGGTGAGTGTCCCTCATCTAGCAGTGCTCAGTCTCCTCTGGGTCATGTGCTAAGTTCTCATAGCCAATCATATCTTAGCCTACTCTGGTTTCTGCATGTGATCATAGATAGCCTAACATTGCTCAGCCTTTTCTGGGCTCTGTCTTAACCTCACCAATCCCACCATTGTTCACGGTCTTCTGAATCCTGTGGGTGAGCAACCCTCTCCCACCTATGCTAAGTCTTCTATGGTTCTAGTCCTTAATATTTTCTCCCAAAAAAATGTTCAGGGTCCTCTGAGTCCTGTGGTTGAGCACCCCTCTCCCACCAGTGCTGAGTCTCTTGTGGGTGTTGTGAGTGAACACACTTCTGACAACAGTACTCACTCTCCACTGAACCCTAAGCGACTTAGTTCTCTTAGTGAAATCTCTGGGTGAGTCCCATTTTGTGTAATGTCAGTACACCATCTCTGGTGTGTCCATACCAAAAACACTGTGGAAACTAGGAGCAATGTGGATAATTTCCTCACTCCAACAAACTCAGTAGGTATTAAGAGCTGCCATGCAGATATGCTCCTCACCAAAGCCTGAAAACAAGATAATTTTAAAGAATGTTAAAGCCCACACAACTGAAGACCATGAATTGTCCACAATTTTCACAACATTGCTCAATTGGATGAGTTCCAGTGGGTGATGTAGCATGACCAGGATTTCTGACATCTTTCTGAAGAGTGGATGGAGAGTATATTTTTAAGTATTTTCATGATCTTGTCTAATATATCACTGGTTGCTTTGTTTTGAAAAGAGAAAAACTCCTAGAATCTCGGGGTCAGGCACAATGCACACCATCAAAAATTTGAACTGTGGTCAAGCATAATTTCCTAAAATTATGGAGGTGTTCAGATCTTTGATCTGAGGTTTGTACTGTAACTGAGTTCACTATAACTTTGGAGGGATAATCTCCAAAATCTTCCAAAAACTCAGAGCACTATAAGTTACAACCTCTCTTCCAAAAGACCGCTATATCTTCTGGATCCTGTAGTCAAGCAAGCCTCTGCTATCTTTGCTCTGCCTTCTCTAGGTTCTGCCACAAACCTCTGCTGAAACAGCATTACTTATGGTCTCTAAATCTTCTCAGTGTGTACCCCTCTCTTAAAGGTACTCACTCTTTTTTAGGTCTTGCCCTAAATCTCCCCTCATTCAACATTGCTCAAGGTGCTCTGAGTCCTGTGGGTAAGTGCTCCTCACCCTCTAGTTCTCTGATTCCACTGGGTCCTCTTGGTGATAACCCCTTTCCTGACAGCTCAGCCTTCTTTGTTTAAGCTGCTAAGTTCACCAAACATGTTTCTTTGATGGGAATTTCCTAACCATTCCTTGCTCATTATTCTCTGGGTCCATTTTGTGAGCACACCTCACTTTGTGTGCTCTGTCTTCTATCTGTTCTGTTCCAGGTTCACCAGTGATATTCCTGCTCAGACTACACTGGGTCCTGTGGGTTAACACCACTCACCTGACTGTTCTCAGGTTCCTCTGGGTCCTGTTATAAATCTCCCTTCGCACACCATTGCTTAATATCATCTGAGTTCTCTAGGGAGTGTTCCATGAAGACAAATGCTCTGTTTGCCCTGAATATTACTTTGGACTGCCCCTTACCTTCCTGTACCCTGTCTCTTCCGTGTCCTCTGGGTGAGGGTTCCTCACAGAAGTGTTCAGTCTCCTTTGTGCCATGTGCTAAGTTCTTGTAGCCAATAGTATCTCAACCTCCTCCAGATCCTGTGTTGATCATAGATTGCCTAACATTTTTCAGCCTTTTCTGCGTTCTGTCTTAACCTCACTTACCACACAATTATTCATGGTCTTTTGAGTCATGTGTGTGAGTGCCCCTCTCCCACTACTGCTCATTCTTCTCTGTGTCTTCTCCTTAATATCCAATCTTGCAGCAACTTTAAGGATCTTGTGAGTACTGTGGGTGAGTGCCACTCTCCTACAAGTGCTCAGTTTCTCATGGGCATGTTGGTAGGCACACATTTGCAACCAGTGCTAAATCTCCACCTGGTCCTTGGGAACGAGGTTCTCTTAGTGAAATCTCTGGGTAAGTCCATTTCAAGGTAAAGTGAACACACATTCTCTGTTTTTATCTGCATGTTCATACCAACACTCTGTGGAAACATGGAGAGATGTGGATGCTTCCACTGTCCAACAACATCAATAGGCCTTTTGTTCTGTGATTCAGACAGACTCCTCATCAATGACTGAAAACCAGTGCTCAATACCATCTGAGTATTGGGGCTGGGCTGACGTCCAACATCTGTGATCATTCTCCACTGAGCTCTAGACAAACCAGTTCTCTGTATAAATTTTCTGTTAGTCCCATTCTGGCCAATGTCACTATATCATCTCTGGCCTGTCAAGGCCAACATTACTGTGGACACTTGGAGAGATGTGGATGCTTTCTCCTCCAACTTCAATAGGCCTTGGTGATGCCTTGCAGACAGGCTCCTCACCAATTCCTGAAAACTCAAATCAATTGTAACGCATGTCAATTTCCCCAGCACTGAGCCCCTCGTTCCACAACTCAATATCCACAATTTTCATAGCATTGCTCAAATGGCTCTTTTCTTATAGGTAATGATACATGGCCAGGATTTTTGACATCTTTCTGAACAGTGGATAGATAGCACATATTTAAGTTTTTTAGAGTCGTATCTGATATGTCATTGTATGCACTCTTTTTCAAGAGAGGAACATCTTAGAAACTCTGAGTCAGGCACAATGCATACCTTCAAGGGACAGTGAGAAATTAGACCAAGGACAATGTACCATAATTTTTAAGGACTGCTTTAGGCCTCTGATATGGGATCATTCCCTCCATTTCTGAGGTCATTGAAAATTTGGCCCAAGGTACACTCTCAAACAGATTCCAAATCTCTGACACAGTACCTCTCTCCCAAAGGAACTCCATCTCCTTTGGACCCTATGGTAAACCACACCACATCAATCTTCTCTAGTGTCTACCCTAAATCTCCTCTCAACCACCATTGATCAGGCTCCTCACCAATTCTGAGATCTCTGGGGAAGTGCACCCCTCCCACCAGTGCTCTATCTTCTTTGGGTAATATCCTAAATCACCCCTCATCCAAAATTGCTCAGGTTTTTTGAGTCCTGTGTGTGAACACCCTTCACACACTAGTGCTTTGATTCCACTGGGTCATCTTGGTGATAGCCTTTCTCCTAACATGGCTCAGCATTACTTGCTAAAACTACTAAATTTGCCTAACCTATCCTTACTCAGTCTACTTTGGGTCTTGTGAGTGAGTTCCCCTTATATGAGAGCACACAGACTTCTCTATGTTTTTTTTTTTTTTCTTTCTGAATTCCTTAATCATTCCTTGCTCATTCTTGCCTGGGTCATTTTGGTAAGCACCCCTGGCCCTAGAGTTCTCAGACTTCTCTCTCTCCTGTTCCAGATTCCCCAAGGTAATCCTTGCTCAAACTCCTCTGGGTCCTGTCGCTGAGCACACCTCACAGAAGTGTGCTCAGTCTTCTCTGAACCCTGTAATTAATCTCCATGTCACCATTGTTTAATGTCATCTGAGTACTTTTGTGAGCATCAGTTGCACACAGGTGCTCAGTTGTATCTCAACATTGTTTTGGATTTCCTCTTACTTTTTAATTCTGTCTCTGCTGTGTTCACTCTAAAAGGGTCCCTCATCCAGCAGTGCTTAGAATACTTGGGAACTCTGGGTGAATGTCCCTCTCCCAGCAGTGCTCAGTTGCCTCTGGACCATATGCTAAGTTCCCATAACCAACCTTTTCTCAGTATCCTCTAGCCCTTGTGTGTGATCATAAATATTCTGTCTTTGTTCAGCCTTTCCTTTGTTTTGTCTGTCTTAAACTCAACTACCCTACCATTTCTCATGATCTTCTGAGTTCTGTGTGTGAGGTCCCCTCTCACACTAGTGCTCAGAGTTCTCTGCATCCTGTCCTTAATCTCCGCTCATGCACCATTTTTCAAAGTCCTCTGGGTTCTGTGGGTGAATGCTTCTTTCCAACCAGGGCTCAGTCCACTCTGGGTATTATAGGTGGGCACATTGCAGCCACCAGTGCTCACTCTCCACTGAGTCCTAGGCAACTTGGCTCTCTTAGTGAAATCTCTGGGTGAGTTCTATTCCAGTTAATGTCAGTATAACATCACAGGTCTTATCTGTATGTCCAGATCAGTAGTTGTGTGGAAACTTGGGAGATGTGAATGCTTCCTCTTTCCAAAAAACTCAGTGTGACTTTCATGATGCCATGTGGACAGACTACTTACCTGAAAACCCAAGGCAATTTAAAGGGTTTCAATGCCCACAGAATTGAACACCTAAATCATCATCCACCATTTCCACACCTTTGCTCAAGTGACTGAGTTATCATGGGTGATATAGTATGCTCAGGATTTCTGACATCTTTCCAAATAGTGGATGGAAAGTATATATTTAAACATTTCAAGGATCTTGTCTCATATGTCACTTATTGTCTCTTTTGAGAAGAGAGGAGACCTCCTATCACTTCTAAGTCAGGCATAATGAACACCTTCAGAATACAGTGTGGAATGTGGCCAAGGACAGTTTCCCATTGTAATAAGACTTCTTCAGACTTTCAAAATGGAACCATTTCTACCATACCTGAGGTCAATATAACTTTGGCCCAAAGGATACTCTAAAAACCATTCCAAAAGCTCAGATAACTATTGATGAGAACACCTCTCCCAAAAGACCTCAGTCTTTTTTTGATCCTATAGTCAAGCACACCTCATCTATCTTTTCTCTTTCTTCTCTCTTTCTGCTCTAAACCTCCTCTCAATCACAATTGTTCAGGATCTATTAAATCCTCAGAGTGAGTGCCCCTCTTATACCTGTGCTCAGTCTTCTGTGGGTCCTACTCTAACTACTTATCAACAGTGGCTGAGAATACTTTGTGTCCTGTGATTGAGGGTATCTCACCCACTAGTGCTGATTTCACTCAGTCTTCTTAGCAATAGCCCCTCTCTTGACCTGGCTCTTCCTTTTTTGTTTAAGCTGCTAAATTTACCAAATGTGTCTCTACTCATTCTCCTTCTTAGACATGCCAATATCATTCATTTCTTTCATTAGTCCCCAATGTCCACCTTGGTACTAAAGTCCAGAATCTCAGGTGAACATGTACATCACAACAGGTTGAGGTCAGTCACCATTCATTCAGAGTCTGCCCGTTCTCTCTGTGTGAGTGGAAGATCCCACCACTTCTGTGCTTTTGACACCAATGGGACAGATCTAGGCAGCCATTCCTATTCAGAGGGAGAAGCAGGGAAAGATACAGGCGTTTCATGCAAACTCACAACCCATCAGTGCATTGGAGCTGAAGGTCAGAATTATTATTATTATTTTTTTTTTGCTAGCAGGGTTTCAGACATCTGCAATTCCAGTAAGTTGGGAAGGCTGAGGCAAGATGATTACAGTTTGAGGTCAGCCCTGGGAAGTTAGTGAGAACCTGTCTCAAAATAAAATCATACAAAGGACTGGGGATGCAGTTCAGTGGCAAAGGTCCTTTGGGTACAATCCCCGTAACATCAACAAAAAATAAATAAATAAATAATGTCCAATATTTTGGTTTGATGCACTGCCCTTAAGGCTTCAGAGTTGGCCCCCCTATCCAACCTGGGTTGGTGTCAGTGTCCTTTTCAGGGGTGACAGAGGTGGCAGCCCTGGCCATGTTGTTCTGTGTCTAGGCTCTGCCCTGTGAGTGCTCTGCACTGACTCTGAACCTTAGTCATAAGCAGTCCCACCACAGGCTGGAATTGGATGCCAGTGTTAGCACTGATTTGGGGAGTTGGGGCTGGCTCTTCCCCAGAGGTTCAGTTCATGGTGCTCTGCAGTGGATTTGCCCATGGCAGTTCTTTACCTGGCTCTCACAGCTGGGAGTCCAGGAGGGGTTGACAGGTGTACACAGAGGTAAGGAATGAGAGTGGGTTGAGCCACCTGCTGAGGGGACCTGAGAGCATTCCCTGCCTGGGATCACTTTTCTCCAGGTCTGTGGTGAAAGGGACAGTCCACATCTCTCCAGGACCTTTGAACCACTCTTGTGTTATCCCTGGGCATATCTATTCTCATGTCCTTTTCATCTCCAAAGTTTGTTCTCACCCCTCTTGTGATTAGACACAGAACTTTCCAAAATTTTTTTGTATGCTGGCTTGTTGGTAAAATTCTATCCACTTAACTCTCTTCTTGTGGTTTATGACAAGCACTCAACAGTGCCAAACCCACCCTCTGCAACCTACTCACACATGTCTTCAGTCAACAAATCTCTCTTTACACCCAGGTCATGTACACCTGGGGCAGAGCAGTTGTTTCATTTCCTGACTGTACTGAGGCAAGGATGACCTGTCCTCCTGTGTCCAGTCCAATTCCACACTCCAGTCTCAGGTCTAAGAGACTGGTCCCCTACCCACATGTGGCCTAGAGCAGGCTGAGGCTTTCTGCAAGTCTTTCCTTCCTGTGTCTCGACAGTCACCCTGAGGGTTACCAGGGTGCTCTGATGGACCCACTATCGTCAGGCTACAGAACCTTCTCCTATGCCCAGTTGTGGGCCTCCTATAGAGTCAGCTTTCAGCACAGCTTCAGGTAAGTCTGTTGGAAGAAGCCCACCTTCAATGTCTGTTGAATCTGGTAATTTGATGGAGTCTATTCTCCTCCAGGAGTGCCAGGTGATGTCTATTAACCCTGACCTGCTTATAGAAAACTCATGTTTGGTCAGACATCTAGAATCCTCCTCATTTCTGAGGTGTCCTCATCATTTTGCTAGTCAATTTCTGGCTACTGTGACTAAAATGCCTCAGAACAATGTAGAGGAAGACAGGTTTATTTGTCTCAGGATTTCAGATATTCAGTTCATAGTTGATGGACACCATTGTTCTGGGTCCAAGGTGAGAGCATTGTCACAGAAGCACGTGGCTCAGGAAAGCTGCTTATCTCAGAGCAGGTAGAATTTTGGGATAGGGGGAGTGACTGGCCAAGAGGAGAAAATTTAGTCCCCAAGGTCTTGACTCCTGAGACCTACTTCCTCTAGTCACACCCTGCCTATGATGAACAACCTAGCAGTCTATTCACTTATTAATCTATGGAGTAGATTAGTACCCTGATTAGTTCTGAGTTCTTGTGATCTCATCACTTCATGTCTGAAGGTGCTACACCATCCCACAGATGGGCTTTGTGGACACATCAAGTCCACACCATGCAAGCGACTTTACACCCATAGACTCTACATGTTCCTGTGCTACAGATTCCCTCACCTGGGCAATACTGAGGGATGCATTCAATCTTTATTCTCCACTACACACCTGGTATCAAGTTCCAGTACCTGTCATGCCCTGAGTTGTCCAACTTGAGATGCTTTAGTACATATCATTGACTCTTTTTTTCCTCCCTGGTCCCCTTTTCTCTTTGCACTGGAGCCTGAATCCAGGGAGCTCTACCACTAAGCCTCTTTATTTTTCATTTTGGGACAGGGCCTGGATAACTTGCTGAGGCTGCTCTTGAACTGGCGATCCCCTTGTTGCAGCCTACAGAGTTCCTGTGAAATTGCATCCGACTTTTCTTAGGAAGGGTCTGTGTGTGGCATTGTGGGCTTTCTCCAGCATGCAGTTCAGACCTCCTTGTGTTCATCCCATTCACTCAGTTTTAAATTCATCTCCACATTTCACATGTTTGTATAGCCAGGCCACACCCAGTTCCAGATATCTTAGTTCATTTAGGCTTCCACAACAAAACATAAACCAGGCAGCTCAGAAGCCACAAAAATTCATGCCTAGGGTTCTGGATGCTGGAGCTTAAGACCAAGGCACAACAGATTGAAAGTTTTGTCATTTCACTGTGCCTCAGCTGTGGTCAGGACAGGAAACTCACTAAGCCTGAATATGAGGCACTCAGGAAGGGTTTATGCTCCTGACATAGGACCTCCAAAAGGTCATCCAGATAACATCACATTGGGGTGGAGGCATCAACATAAAATTGGGGCAGCACATATTCAGACTGTAAGAGGGCAAGGGATGAGTTCAGATGGGGTGACTCTACCCCAAGGCCTGTATCAGCTGGGTTGTACTATAAAGTATCTCTGGGCCTATGGGTAGGTATTTGATCATGTGATCCAGTCAGCGACCAGTGCATGCCAGCACACCCTTAGACTGAAAGCACCCAGAAAACCACTCCAGATGCAGGAAATTACACAAGAAATTTTATTCAGCAGACAAGCAATATGTATACCCTGTGGGGTTAGGGAGAGAGATACAAAGATAGAGAAAGAGACAGAGACAGAGAGAGAGAGAGAGAGAGAGAGAGAGAGAGAGAGAGAATATCTGGGGAGGTATTCTCAAGTAGTAGACTTTTGCAGGCTAATAACAACCTGATCAATGACTGACAAGAAAGTTCATGAGCTAATGATCTAGGTTGTAAAATGGTATGTGTGTGGGACAGACTAGTGGCAGCAGCAAAAATACAGGGAAAGATGGCTGCAGCCTTCTTAACCCATTGTCTCTTCATTGATCACAACTTAGCCTCTGCAGTTGCACACCCTGCAGTGGCCACCTGTGCCCTCTTGAACTCCAGAGGAGTGTCCACGCTGAGACACATGTATGGAAGTTGGGCCCCAGTTTGTGTCACTGTTGGTAGAGGTGGAAATCATAGAAAGCAAGAAATGGTGGAAGGAGGCCAGGGCTTGTGGACCTGGCCTTGACTGTCTCTTTGAATCCCAACTAGCATGAGGCCATTAGGCCTCCTCTACCACACACTCCCACCATGATGTGGTACGCTGATGCAGGCAAGATCATCAGGGTCAGTTAACCATGGGGTGAAACCACTGAAACATTTCCACCTGTTGAGCTGTTCAGCTCAGTTATTTTGTCACAGCAACAGAAAGCTGACTCTCATGACTTTATCCTGCAATAGGCTAAGCCCTAGCTAGACAATTAATCACCATAACCCCCAGGGGAATCCAGGGGCAAGACAGAGAGGCCTTGAAGATCTACTGCTGCAGGTCTTCATGCTGCAGAATGTGTGTGCTATGTGGAGTGTTGGGCACAGAACAGGAAGTCAGAATTCCAGGCGGTCTCAGAGCAGATGACTCTGAGGCTACCTTGTCCTGGTTTAATGCATATTCAAGGCTAAAACTGTCCTCTTTCCCTTTGTTTATGGAACATGTTTCTGGGCTTGCAGGAGATTTTGCTTTAACTCTATTTCCCAGCACAGCTGTTGGCTGCCAGCATTAAGTAGGGATTGGAAGGGGACTAGCTGCTTCTCTGCTGCCCAGACTCCTTCCCAGACACCCCTGCACACCTGCCTGGACCATGTACACCAGGTCCTCACCTCCCAGACTTCTTCAGACTCCTCTTCCTGCCTGGACATTGTGCCCCAGGTCATCACCTCCCAGATTCCTGAAGTCCTCTCCTCCTGCCTGGACAATCTATCCCAGAATCCCACTTCCCAGATCATTCAGATCCTCCTGTCTGTACCCTGTGAACCAGGTAACCACCTCCCACACTGCTTCAGACACCTTCTCCTGTCTGCATCCTGTGCCCCAGGTCCCCAAATTCCATACTCTTTCACAGTCCTCTGCATCTGCCTGGACCTCATGCACCCCATTCCCACAGACCTTTCCCTATGCCCTCCTTCAACTGTGCTTGGATCCCTGCCATGGGAACTCTCTCATGTTTGGTGGCTTCTCCCCAGACCCCACCCACATCCTCCTGATACTGTGAGGTCCTACAGCTGTGTTTCACTGTGGAAGGGAAGGAAAAGAAAGGAAGGGGCAGCCTAGAGAGACTTGGGTGGGCCTAGGCTCCCTGCTGACCTGGAATGAGCTTGATATTATTTCCAGAAACCTCCTCTCCCTTCCCACAATCATTCACTCAGCTTTTCCTAGGAAGCCATTCCCTGCATCTTGGGCTAGTGGATCTTGTGGAAAGGTAGGGAGGGTGCTGCCAGGGCCTCTGATCTTGATGGACTGGGATCAGTGCTCCCCACCAACCCTGCCTGGCCTGCCAACTCAAAAAACTTTCAGAGGCTGCTAACCTCGACTTCCTGCCCCCACACACCCTGGGCCTTTTTCCAAACACTGGTTGGACCCCTGTCTTTCCTTCATTTGCAGGCCCGGTCTCCAGGGCCAGGATGGGAGGGGAGGCAGTTAAGGACTGATGGTGGGTGAGGCTCAGAGACCACAAAACCCAAAAGAGCAGTTCTGGGACAAACCAGAATGGAGGGTGGACAGGGATGCACACTGCATGACCTGACAGAAGACCCCCAGGACCTTTTATGCCAACATATTCACTCACTGCTCATGAGCACCCACACTAACTCTTCATGTGCACTGTACATGCACATTCCTAAAAAAATCCTACTCACACACTCTCCTCTTGCACAATTTGTATACACATTCTCACCTCATGCACACTTCACATGCACATTCACTTCTCATACCTACTCCACATAGACACTCTTTCCTCATGCACACTCACTGCTCATTCACCTTCCACATGTATACTTACTTCTCATGCACACTCAACATAAACACTCACTCCTCATGCACATCCCACATGGACTCTCAATCCATACTTGAACTCCACATGGACACTCACTCCTCATCCACACTCCACACGATCACTCAATCCTCGTGCACACTCCACATGGACACTCTCTCCTTATGCACACTCCAAATGAATATGCACTCCTCATGCATACTCCACATGAACACTTACTCCTCATGCACACGTCAAATACACACTCAATCCATACTTTAACTCCACATGAACACTCACTCCTCAACCACAAACCACATGGACACTCACTCCTTGTACACACTCCACATGGACTCTCAGTCTATATTTGCAGTCTATATGCACACTGCTCATCCACACTCCATATGAACACTCAATCCTCATGCACACTCCATATTAGCACTCACTTCTCATTCACATTCCACATGCATAATAACTCATCCCACAATCTCCACATGGACACTCACTCTAATACACAATTCATGTGCACACTACTCATACATATTCCACGTGCACACTCACACCACATGTGCCCTCCACGTAGACACTTCTTATGCACACTCCATACGAACACTCAAATCCTCATGTGCTCTCATACACATTCACTCCTCTTACACAATTCTCATGAACACTCACTCCATATGCACTATCCATATGGACTCTCAATCCTTGTGCACACTCTGTATGGACACTCACTCCTCACAAACTCTCCACAATCACACTCACTCCTAATGCATTCTCCATATGCACACACAATTCTTATGCACCACACACACACACACATATCCACTCGACATGTGCACATACCATCTGCACAGAGTCACAACAAATTTATGCAGAAAGCACTCCCATGCTGGCCCAACAGCTATGTGCTGGGAGGCCTATCAGGCTACTGTGAAACAATGCTTAGCACAAAAGCAAGGCAGGCCAACTCCTGCCCTACAGAATGGTGTGAACTAGGCAGCACTGGTACCTGGTTGTGCACAGGTCCAGGTGTGACAGACAGTGGAATCCAGAGAGAATAAAGTTCCTTTCAGGTCAAGTCTACCAACATTCCTCATTAGGTGACTGAATGGAAGATGGCCTGGGACCCTCCAGATGAGTGTGACAAAGCAAACTGGGTGTCTTTTGGGAAGGGGAATCCAAGAATGTGGGAGAACTTGGGTAGGATTTTGGACTTCTTGATGCTAGAGTAAGGGTAACAGTGTAGGCCCAGTGCTGCCAGGCAGGGACCAAGACTGGTAGGATTACTTAGGTCCCTCAGATAGTACCACAGATGGTGACCTATGCCCACCCTTGGGTTTCTTGGGGAAGTGACAGCACTGAGCTTTAGGCAGTCCCATGATGAGGCCCTTTGTTCCTAGAAGGCCTGCTAGATGACTGGCTTACTCACCATGCCTGGATCAGGGTAGGGATACCAGCAGGGGAGCCAGACATCCCTCCTGACTGCAAGGGATGCTCAGGGTGCTGAATCATGCAGGCTCCAGACTGGTACGCAGTTCAATCTAAAGCCAACAAAAACAAAAAGAACACGTGTTACCATTTTGAGGACACCTTCATTTTCTCTAACAATTCTAGATTAACCCATTTGTCAGAGATCCTTTTATGTTAGAATACAACCCATGAGATGCAGCAACATGTTAACATATGTGCCAAATACGTGAAGGTACAGTCAAATCCCAGTCATGCTGTGACCAGTTGAAAGAAGCTGAGGCCACTTGGTCACAAGTCTCAAAGTTAGGATCCTCTGTGAAGCCTTCATTGAAGGCTTTGGTGACCACACTGATATGAATTTTATTCCTATCTTTCTCTGGTTTTGGAGAGGCAACTTATTTAGGAAAGCATATTTTCATTCAAGGGTGCAGGTGTGTTAACTTGTGGATTAGGAGATAGTCCCTAAGTAACTTGGATAACCAGAACTTACAGTGAGGGAGCAAAGGGCGTGAGAGTCAAAAACCTCCATTCAGAGAAAAAATATGTATCTTAAGTTTGCAAAACCAAAACGTGTGTGTACCAGTCAAACTGTCCAAACACATAAGCACAAAAGAAAAAATGGAACTAGCCATGGACATTTGGTTGAAGTTGCTCTGAAGTCCCCTACAGTCAGTTCAGGTGAGTTCTGGGAAGCTGTGGTTCCTGGAAGAGGCAGATATGGAGAGGGAGCTTAGGTCTCAACTAGCAGATCTTGGTAAAGTGAGGTGCTGCAGAGCAGTTTTCTTCCTAGCCTGGCACATGTCTCAGGAGGAACACCAGGGGTGTAAGTGGCTCCAGGGTCAGGGTAGCCACACTGTAAGACCCCCAGCAGTAGGCTTTGTGCTTCTGAGATGAAATCCTGTCATCACCAGTTTGGGCCCCAGGAGGTCCACAGAAGGTAGAAAGAGCTTCAACCCAGCCCTGCATCTCCTTGACATGCTGCAGAGAGGGATTTCAGGACCTGTCAGCAGAGTCTTGGGCAGAGATTTATTCAGAAAAGCAAAATACACACAGCACGGTCCATGCCTGGTGTGAGGAGCCCTTTGGGGTGTGAATACTCCATGAAAGAAAACTTGTAGATCATAAAGATGAGGAGCAGGCATAGTGGGTCAGTCTGGTGGCTCCATTCCATTGGTCTTGGTGTGCTGGGTGTGGCAGTATGTGGTTTCCCCTCAGAACCTGGTGTTGATGATCTCTAGTGGATTGGTAGCTCCTTGAATGTACCCATATTCAAAGACTTGAACATTCTCTCTCCAGGTTTCTTGTAATTAGCCTGCATTTTCTGTAAAATAACTCTGTTGCTCTGTCTCCCTCTTCTCTTCTTGCAGACGGTGCCACAGTCACACACACAAAAAATACCTAATGGCCCTTTCAGAAAAAACAGTTTAAAAATTATCCTCTGTGGAATGGAAAAAGAGGCTTGAAATGGATTCAAGATGAGAATGCAAGGAACACTGAGGAGTAGGGTCCCTGTGCCCACAGAGAATGATTTTCTAGGTTTGGACTTTGGGACCAGAATCATAAGAATCATATCATCATCTTATCAGGAGGAGTTATGGAATCAACACTGTCTCTGAGTGTCAGAATTTCAGAACACAAGACTGAGCTTTGTGGCTGCAGGGATCATTTTTACCTGTTCCTCTTCCTGGTCCAACAACACTTGGCTAGGCCCTGAGTGCTGCATCCTGTGACTCCAGCAGAGGTTTCTCTTCCCACCAACCTGGCCATATTCTGCCTTGGGCCCAGCAGAGAAGCCTGCACCTGGGGTTCCCACTGACTGAGCTCTGTGTGTCTGCATCAGGAAAAAGAGGAAAACAGCATAAAATGTGACACCATATTGAAATGCAGTTTGGTCTTCCTGAGAAGAGAGTGAATCTGCCACCAACCTCACAGGACGGGCATTTAATTCGGAGACTGCTGTCTTGTGGGAGGCCACAGCTGTATTCCAGCCCAAGTGAAAACTGAAAGGACTCGGGCCTCAGTAATTGGACAGAAATTCCCTGAACTTGTCAGAAGATTGTCAGGCCACGTAAATGAGGGTTGGAGGGAGTGCACAGCTCTTAGGCACATGGACACTCAACCATGTGTGTGACTTCTGAACTGTGGGCACACAGGTGTGGCCTGGGCTGAGAGGCATTACCTGGGTGAACCCTGGGTCCTCAGTGTATCATTTGAGGCCACTGTCAGTGAGGGTCTCAGCAGGGCAGAAGGCCAGACCCAGGGAAGCCAAGTCCCTTGTCCAGGGCCCAATACTCCTCAGGGCTTCCCCACACCAAAGGAACCTGTTTTGCAGTCAAGGACACAGGACACATGGCACACACCTTTTTCAACACAGACCAAGCAATTAGCCAAGAATATCTTTAGCAAAGTCAAAGAACATTTTAGTTGTGTAGTGAAGTATGTGAACATGATGTGTGTGAAGTGTGCAAACGGATGTGCATGTGGTATGTTTTCTGTGTGTGTAGACATGTGAGTGCTGTGCATGCTATGTGTCTTTTTTATAGATGTGTTTCTGTGTGAGGGTTTTAGTGTGTTGAGTGCTTGTGTGTGAAGTGTAAGAGGTGTGTATGCAGGTTGAGATTACATGTGTTGTGTTGTAAATACATTTTGTGATGTGTAAGGAAGTGTGTGTGCATGAAGGTAGTGCTGTGTGTTTTGAGATGTGTGCTGCATGATATGCAAGAAGTTTTATGTACAGATGCTTTGTGCTGTATTGTATTTTTTGTTATGTGATGTAAAAGAAGGTTGTTTACATGTGGTGTGTGCTGTGTTGCATTGTTTGTGTTGTGCGATGTGTATGAGAGTGTGTGTGCATGTGGCATGTACTGTGTCCTATTGTGGTTGTTGTGTGATGTGTAAGCACAGCACATGGTCAGTGCTGTGCTGTGTTGCACGGATTCAGTGATATTTAAGGAGATTGTGTGCCTGTGGTTCTGCTGTGCTGAGTTATGTATGTTGTATGATGTGTAAGGGTGTGTGCACATGTGGTGTGTTCTGTGTGTTTTGTTCCTCAATTTTAGAAATCTGAACCTTACAGAGTCAGGCCCTCAGTACCCAGTGTATGTGCCACCTTGTCTTCTGGTTGCCATGGGCAGTAATGGTAATGACATGATCCCTATGTGCACAGGAAAGCTCAGGGCAGACGAGGAAGCTCTGAGCCTGACATATAAATGAAGACTCCTCCACATAATTCCACTGTCCTGATGGCAGTGGGCTAGTGGGACTGGTAACCAGCAGAAGCCTGCCTACCTTTGCCCAGCAGAGGACAGGCTAGAAACTCCCTGTCCTCACTATGGCAGTCCTGGGAAATCTGCCCATTTATGTGCTCATGCCATGCTCAAGGACAGCAGGAGCCTGCTCATGTGGTACTGGGAAGTTCATGGGGGTGAGGGCCACACCATACACTCAGCAACCAAGTTTGTAATGTGTGGATTCTGAGACTGCAGCCTCTATTACCAATACACAGGAGAGAAGGCTGCATATCAAAGTCAGAGCACTCCATGCTGGACAGTGGCTCTGAGAGAGGCCCCATGCAGACCAGGAGCCTTTCTCCACACCCTCCCACTTTTTTTCCACCCCTAAAGCCTCCCAGCTGAGACAGACATGGTCATGCTTCAGGCTCCAGGAGGACATTCCTGGGGTCTATGCAGTTCAGGAGCTTCCTCCACAGTATCTGGGGTGACACCTGCTCAAGAGTAGTTTCCTCACCAGGACAGGGCTATAGGGTCCCTTTCCTCATCTGCTGGGTCAGTGTGTTCTCTAATGAAATGAATGCCTTCCTTCTTAATGTTTATTCTTGGTGATCCCTGGGCAACCACAGAACACCTACATGATAGGATTTTCAAGTGACTTGAAGAAGAGATGTGGTCAAGCCTCCCCAACTGATACCCCAAGAGTTGCCCACCTAATCTGCGTCTTTCCCTGTGCCCATTCTTGGTGCCCCAAGACCTGCAATACTCCTGTGACTTGGCAGAGAGGGTGCCCTGGATGAGGGTGAGGCCCTGGCACTACCCAGAGAAGAGGCTAATACCCCATCAATATTGCAGTGTAGGTTCTGGCCCAGACAGCAGGGCATCCACCCAGGGTCACCTGGGAAATGCCAAGAACAGCAGGGGAGTCACAAGCCTGGCCACACTACAGAGGCCTCTGCCCTGCCCATTAGATCCACTCCCCCTGATGAGGTACCCTCAGGCTTTGCCCTAGGATAAATCCAGGGTACCAGAAAAATGGACCTGGGCCTCCCTTTCAGACAGAATGCTGATCAGATGTGGCATCAGGAAAACTTAGAAATGGTCTCAGCATAGGTATGTCTCATACACCATCAGGAATGAAGCCCAACAGTAATGCCTGCATGTCAGAGCACCCAGAGGCCACCTATTCAAGGCCAGTCTCCGATGATGTTAGTGGAAAGAGGAGTGACATAGGAGATGGGGCCTGGTGGGTGATGAGGACACTGAGGAGTGTCCATGAAGAGTACTGTGGGACCCAGTCTGATCCTGAGTCTCTCTTGCATCCCAGACATGAAGTGGAGAGTTTGCCCTGCCACACACTCCACCATGATGGGCTGACTCACCCCAGGGTGAAAGCAACTCTGGACTGTCTTTAAATCTCAGAGTCAAAGCAAACCCTTCCTCCCACAGACCTCTGGCATTTTGCTACAGCCTAGGAAGTTGTCTCTCACCCTCCACAACAGCCTCAATATCCCTAGCACTGGAAGTCCCAGACACACAGCCAGGAGGCAGGAGAGAACCTGGGGGACACTTGAAGGAGGTTCCTGCCCAATCCATCCATCAACAGGAGAAAGGAGTAGCCTCTGAGACACACTTATCATGAGCAGATCACTCAGCATCACAGAATAGAATGTGCACAGGACCTTGACACAAGTACACAACACCAAGGTCACTCTAGTTCAAAGCAGCACCCCCTCCTGATTCTACTCATGGAATTTTCCAGAATGGAGAGGATAAGGGTTGGTGCTACATCCTGACATGTTACTGGGCAGGGGCATCATGGGGACTTAAGGACAGAGTTCCAGGTTGCATCCTGGGTGCTCTAAATGAAGGCTTTCCAGTAATTCCCATTCCTATCACTGTTTTTCCTTAGAGGTGAGAAGCAGGAACCATGGCAGCAGTGGAGCATTCAGAGAAATATCCAGAGATGAGGGAAGCAGGGCTTGAGTCTCAAAGGAGCTGGGAGCAGTGACAGAGACCCAGGAGTTGGGGCTCATTCTGGTGGCAGGCAGGAGCCCCCTCTGGAGGAGTCCCTGTAGCAAAGCAGGGCAGTGACCTGTTCAGAGGTGCCCTGAAGCAGAACCAGAAAAATAGAGGCAGGACAGAGGCATGTGTCAGGAGCCTTGCCCAGGGCAGCAGTATGGAGCACTGGATAGAAGGTATGCAGGTGTGTTAGGACCAGCCCACCAATGGCAGCTTATGGGGCTGGGGCACCAGAAGACTGCTGCTGAGGCCAGGCCCATGGGTAAGTGAGGGGGCTCTGTGTGTTAGGACTGGCCCACCAATGGCAGCTTATGGGCTTGGGGCACCAGAAGGCTGCTGCTAAGGCCAGGCAAATGGGTAAGTGAGGGGGCTCTGGGAGTGGCAGACTTGCAACAGCATGATACAGTCACCCCTACCATGAGAGAGTTGTTCTGGGCCTGGAGCATCAGGTGTCCTGTTAAGAGCCTGTGCTCATCACAGTGCTGCCAAACAATGTGCCATGGTTATGGCAGAGAAACCGACCTGTGAAGTCTGGACAGCAAGAGTCCACACTACTACTTGCACACATACCCAGAAGGACAGTCTGCACAAGACCATCAGAATCTTGGAGATGGTCACACTGTGTTTCTGAAACAGCAGACTTATCTAAGGCACTCCATGGGTCAGTGACATCCTACAAGGATTTGTGTGCATCAGTTACTCCCCAAGCCCTAGGAAGTGGTGATTTCTTGCCACCCTATTTACACATAAGGCCATTGAGCTCCAGGGAAGTTCAATAACCAATCTGAGGTCACAAAGAAAATAAGTGGAATATCTGAGTAGAAACAGGAACCCTGGATCTGGGAATCCATCTCCACACCATGACCAAAGAACCAAGACCCGAAGCATGCAGAACAAGGGGTTGACCCTGTGCCCTAAATGTCTTCTGCAATGAACTCTATTTTACTCTGAGATATTAGACTATGGGGTGGTTTCCTTTCTTTTGGTCATTCTTGTGGTCATTGTGATACTGCTCTTTACCAGTGATGAATCCTGCTTCCTCAGGTGTTGAAGTATAACACTGGAGAAGCAAGATGAGGCAACTGTAGAGTGGAAATGCAGCTTTATTAAAGAAAAGTAAAAGCAGACTTCTCCTGGGTGGAAGAAGGGGACCCAAAGGCGGAATCCATGGGATGAGCAAATCTTGTCCTTTTTATGGGTTTTATTCTTCCATTCTCTTCCCCATATTTTGTCCTTCCTGCCTACAGGATTAGGCCCGGTTTTGCAGGTGAGCTGTAACAAGTGAAAAGCAGATGGGGCAGGGGGAGGGCCAAAGTGATTCAGACAGGTAAGGGCACAGAAGACATTAATCAGCATCTTCCTGCCTGTAGTCTCTGACAAGGGCAGGTAAATTTGGTTATCAATGGGCTCTGCAGGTCCTTGA
Source organism: Sciurus vulgaris (assembly GCF_902686455.1). Lineage (NCBI taxonomy): Eukaryota > Metazoa > Chordata > Mammalia > Rodentia > Sciuridae > Sciurus > Sciurus vulgaris. The sequence goes on from NW_027632436.1 coordinate 2,316,298, forward strand.
TATTCCATTTTCCCAGGGCGGTTTCCAACTTCCAGAGGCAGATGGCTTCATAGCTTCCATTTCCTCTTATCCCCTATTTCTACACTAATTGCCTGTCCCCAATTCTGGCTTCAATTATTGCACATGGATGCTATCCATGGAGATTTCTGGATGTCTTTTTGTCCTATGGTTTGTGCTGCCCATTAGTGTTATTTGCCAGATGTTTCCCATGTTTCCAGATGGCATTGAACTTCCTTGTCCCTTTATTGTTGGGTGGTGCTATGTGATAAGGTTAGGCCTGCCCAGGTGCAGTGACACCTCTGGTCTGTAATCCCAGAGGCTTGGGAAACTGAGCCATGAGGATAGTGAATTCAAAACAAGTCTCAGTAACTTAGCAAGGCCTTAAGCAACTCAGTGAGACGCTGTCTCTAAATAAAATATCAAAAAGGTCTGGAGGGGTGTTACTTAATGGTTAGTGAGTTCAAACTGGTACTGAGTTCAAACTCCAGTACCAAAATAATAAAAGGCCAATGAGTTTTAATTTATTCACACACTGGATATTCCACTGATAACATTAAAACTTTCTCCATACCACAGGAGTTCAATACCATTTGAGATGGCCGTTGTTCAGTAAGCCAGAATCTCTCCGTGGAGTTGCATCAAAAGGCATGCAACATTTTATTCAGGCCTTGGAGATTTTTGACGATGCTTGTTTCTATGGCACATCTAGCAAATGTTGACTGTTATGTGGTGGAGCAATTAGGATAGATTAATTAATATCATATCTTTACTTACTCACAGGTAATTAAATTGCCTTTTCTGAATAATAATTCCACATTTCTTGAGAGGTATATCATTACTATTGGCCTATTTGAATGACAGAATTTATTTTTCCTTTCAAAGTTGGAAAGAGTGAAGTTTTGATAAAATATTCTTGGCAATTCAGTTCAGTTTTCTGATATCTGAGAATGACTTGATAAATTTAGTGAAGTCAGCTTTTTCCTGCCTTGAACATATTATTTCATCTTGGGCCATGATATTCATTTGCAGGACTTGGAAAATACTGGTAATAGCTACAAATTTACTGAGTACCAACTATGTGTCAGACACTGAATACAACTTATCTCTGATTATGTCTAAAATTCTATAAAATAGGCCAAATAGTATTCCCAATTCCATAGGAGAAATCTCAGGAAAAAGACTAATAACGTGCCTAAAATCACTTTGCAAGTAGAGCCAAGATTTGAATAAAATTCTACTTGCAAATCTCCACTTTATTTCTAATGCCCTGGCCAATTTTCCTCTGCAAATTTCTAGGAATGTGATAAAAGATTCTTCAGGGATATTATCCTTGAAATTATTAGAAACTAGATATTCTGTATAATGGTTGAATATTACATTTTTATTTATTCATTCAGGAATTCATAAACTCACCATTCTTTCAACAGGCTCTGTTGAGGATCTATAAGGTTTGAAGTTTTGTTTGGGACTGGATTTAGATGTGAATCTCTTATGATTTCTGCCTTCAAATTCAATAGACTGCAAACTTGAGGGGAGAGTAATACATACACACACACACACACACATTCACACACTCTCACACATGCAGTGTTAAACATATGTCTAGGAAAGTATGGGCACAGTGAGGAGGTAGCTCCTGCCATATACAGGGTATGGAAAATAAGTGGAGAGATATCTATCTGTTTCTGCCTTCTATTTCTCTTTTAGTATCTTGAACACATTCCATAAAACCCTCATTCCACAAAACCCATATCCTGGAGGTAAATGTCATTATGCCTGTCATGATCCCAGTTTCTAAATGTAATGGCTTCTGTATTCTATCCTCTTCCCTGAAGGTTCCCTCTGTTTCTGTTTCCCCTGCTCCTGTGCAGTCATTTTTTTTTCCAAGTTCTCTTATACAGAAGGTTAATATCCCCTCTGAAAAGCAGTGGAATAACATCCTAGGTCTTTGTAGTACATAAACAAACTTCCCCAAAGTCGGGCCTCTCAGTTGCTCTTCATAGTCTGAGTTGTTTGCAGAAATGTACAGCAGGGGAAAAAGAGAAAATGTCCCTTTGATAATATGCTCCTAAGATGGATAATGTGAGGAGAAACAGGTTTGAAGCTTGGGTGAATAAAATAAATGTAAGATTTACATGTGAAGAGGGTAAGGCAGATTTGGCATATTCACTTCTTTTGGCAAAGCCCTCAGAGCAAACTGTATAAAAGGGTCACTAGGTTTACACTATCTTTCAGGTCTGGTGGTGGGTGATCAATACTACTAATCTACAATAAAGATGACTTGAATGCAAGAACCCCAGGATGTTCCCCATCCACTGTATGTGATCTGTAAATGCTTTGTGATGAAGCCAAACTCAACTAGACCCAGAGGTTCCCCAAATTATGACAATGCTTCTAGGAGCCAAGGATTTTTAAATACCTGTGTTTAAAAGAACCAAAGGCACATTTTCCATGGGGTCACTCAGCCTTTAAAATGGGACAATCAGAAAGGCAAGGAAAAGATGGGGAAAAGGCCTTAGGACAGAATTCCTGAGGAATATAGCACAGACTTTGTCAAGTGGTCCTAAGAAGCATGATCTTTACTTCATATTAATGGTTATTAAGGTTCTTAGAGCAAAGCACTTAAGGAAAAATGCTGAAACTCCGCAGGACTGATGAAGGGCTTTGAGATGGAGGGGGCTGGTTTGGCCCAGATGAATGGGCTTATGAAACTCCATGATGAATCTCTTTCTACAGAGCTGCTACATCAGTTGTGCTAGCTTCTTTTACTGTCTGCCATGAGTTCATATTAGCAAGAGACTATCTTGGGAGCTGCAGTAACTCTTGGGGCCAATCACAGTGTCCAGTTGCCCTTCTTTCTTCCTGAGGGACCTGATTTTGTTAATTCCCAATGGTTCAGATGGTGGAGGCAGAAAATGTGACTGCAAGGGTCTGCATGATACAGTCTGTGTTGAATTGAGTCCAGCATGTAATCTAGCCAGATGTAATCAGAAAAGTCCTGGAAGACTCTGGTGTGGGAAGGGTCTCTCTTACACAGGGTGAGAGTAGTCTATCTTCTAGTCCAACTGGATGGCACAGCACACCATCTGATTGCAGATTGCTTTTGGCAGCAGTCTTTGGACCTCCAGGATACCAGAGTTACAGTGAAGTTTACGTAGTGGATGGAAGAATTAGATCCTTGAAGACAATGTCATGTTGACAAATTAATATCCCCTGGGACACCTTGTTGTGGGAACAATCAAGTTCTGTAATTGAAACCAATTGGGCTTGGGTTTTCTGACCCTAATAGAGTAGGCCTCTCATATCCTTCTGTCCCATTCAATCATATCTCTGAAATTCTATTGGAAAGCTTAATTTGACCTCTGTGGGAGAAAATGGCTTGAAATGCAAAAAAGAAGTGTTGTTGTGTCTCTATTTTGGGCATTATGCATGAGGAAGAATCTTGGGCTCCCTTCCTGGGATGACAATGAATGATACCTCATGTTGATGGCACCTGAGGCCTGTCTCCAGTTGTGAGGATGCTTCTACATGAATCCTCCAAGCTTTACAAACATACTTTGATTATATGCACAAGCTGATATTTCATATGGGACTGTTCTTATATTCTGGAGTCAGATTACTTGACGTTGAATGAGTAACCTCAAGTATGTGACTTTGCCTCTACCAGCCTCTGCTCATTTGTGATCCTTAGAAGTGGCCATGAGAAATAAACTGAAGGCAGGTGGTTTGATCAAGAGTAAGCAATCCATACATGACAGCTTTCTTCACTGTTCTTGCATGTTTGGTTCATTGCATGTTAAGGAAAATAATACCAGATTTTGGAAAATTACACATATGACAGCCATAAATATTGTATTTTTATTAAAATCTTTCTTAATTTATCTTTGTTATTCAAATGTAGCAAATCAGGATGTTATTCATCACAGTCATTTAAAAGGGATGCAGAAGGGCTGGGAAGATAGCTCAGTTGGTAGCACTAGGCCCTGGGTTTGATCCCCAGTACCACAAAAAAATATATATAAATAAAATAAAAAATAAAAGAGGGGAAGAATTATTGTTATTTTTTAAAGAGAATCAAGAGCATCTTGATTTCATCAAGTATTGGCACAACAGTCTCTGACTGATGAAGATGTCACATATACACATTAAAAGACTCATATAAGTAAAAAAGAGAGACAGCAGTTCAGTTGACCTGCCTAGTAAATAATAGAGCATTTGAGAGGTGCATTCTCCTTCAAGCAGATCCATTGAAGTTTCAAGTACTCAGTATCATGGAATAACCTCCAGATGTCTCCTCAATGTGAGTTGCCACACCCAGTTGTATGTGTGGATTCAAAAACACAATGCATGGCATATGTGCATTTTGCTGCCCAATAACTTCATTTCTCAGCCACCTATTTTCAAACTTGTGAAAGTCTGCATTTGATGTTGAAAGCTAAGCTCACATTTTGCAGGGTTTTTAAATTTTATGTTTTTTATTTGTATATTTTGTTCATTTTAATGGTTCATATTAACTATACATAATGTTAGGATTTTTTTTTTTTTTTTGGTGATGCTGGGGTTTACACTAAGGGCCTTGTTCATGTGAGGCAAGCACTCTACCAACTGAGCTATAAACCAAGTTCTTATATTTTATTTTGAGATATGGTCTTGTTAAGTTGTTTGGGCCTCCCTAAGTTGCTGAGGCTGGGTTTAAATTTCTAATCCTCCTACCTCAATCTCCTGAGTTGCTGGGATTTCAGGCATGTGCCACCACAACCAGCTAATTTGACATAATTAATTATAAACACATGGGATGTGATTTGTTCTAATTCAGTACCCAGCACTTTCCTTACCTTCACACTTCTCCCTTCCCCATTTCCATTTCTCTACTGATATTTCTGCTATTTATTTATATTTTTTAAATTAGTGTCTTGTGGATATACACAATGGTGAGATTCACTGTTGTGTATTGATATATGTACACCAAATATTTAGGTCATATTCATTCCACTTTTTTCCCCTTATCCTTTTCCTCCTCCCATCCTCTCAATTTGCTTCATCTATTCCACTAATCTTTCTTCTATTTTGATGGAATCCTCCCTCCCTAGGTTTCTTTACTCTTTCTTATTTTAGTCTACCTTCCACATATCAGAGAAAACATTTAACCTTTGACTTTCTTCATTTGACTTATTTTATTTAGCATTTTAGTCTTCAATTCTATCCATATGCCAGGTAATGTAGTAATTTCGTATTCCCTTGTGACTGAATTATGCTCCATTGTCCATACATATAACATTTTCTTTATCATTTATCTATTGAAGTGTACTTGTGTTGGTTAAATAACTTGTCAACTGTGAATGATGCTGCTGTAGAAATTGATGTCACTGCATTCCTAGAGTATGCTAATTTTAGAAATTTTGAATAAATTAAAAGGTGTGGGGTACCTGGGTCATATGATTGTTCCAGTCCCAGTTTTTGAGGAATATCTATTCTAACATCCAAGTGGTCATTCAGGATTATTTAAAAGGCAGCATCTGATGTATGTGTTAAAAAAATTCTGTGAACATTTTTGTGAACACCACATGAGAAAATTTTTCTTAACTAGGGAGCATAAGACATAACAATAGAGGGTTCTGTCTATTTGAAATTATGGAGAGATGTAATCAGACAAGGAAATAATAGGACTTGTAAAACAAAAATTTTAAAAAGACCCTGGTGACATACCTGCTGTGAGGCAGAATGACACTCCAGAACAATGCTGATATGAACCTTTATCTATGATTTGAGTGGTGGCTCTTAATATAGTCATGTTTTGCTCTTTATCAATGAAGACCAAAGCATGACTTGGCTGAAAATCACTATTTAAACACGTGGACTTTTGGAGAAAACTGTCAGCAGCACCCTATGTTGCTTTGTCTTTTGACTGCCCTGTCTGCTGTCCACACTATCGCTGATTGCTGATCAACAGTTGTCACCAAGACCAAATGGCTGACCACCTCTCCCATGATGATGACTGCCATCCAGTCTCCAGCTCGTCAGACACCTGAGGACATCCAAAGACATCTGAGGTGCTGAGAGAGGCTATGGCTGAGAAAAATCTCCTTGGTCTTGTTGACTAAATTCTGGGCTAAGAGATGTTTCATTGAGTAAGTCCATGGGGATTGGACTCTAGGTGAATAAGGGAGTGAATCTTCTATGTATTTGTGACTTGCTATTATTAGGAATGTTAAGTTGAGTGTGCATTGCATGAATGAATTCCACTTGTTGGAACAAAACTTGATTCCTCTCTAACTCACTGCTTGCAATAGTTGGCATACTTGGCAGGTGCCAATTATGGCAGTCAAAGTTGCTAGCTGGAGTAATTGAGATTTATTCTTTTTTGCTTTGAATCCCACATTTTGCCTATCAAAAGGTTCACTTCACTAAAACCCAAAATGACATGGCCATTGGCCTAAGACTGGCAAGGGATTCAGTCCCAAGGTGGCAGAAATGCAAGCATGAAACCCAAGACGGCAGATGTGTGGTGAAACTGGCTCATAACTGGTATGAACATGTGGAGGCAAAAGTGAAGCTCTGATATTTCTATTAATATTCACAGGCTTTTACAATTATATAATAATGGTACAACAAGTTGATTTGGCATCACAGGGTATCTCCAGACCTTGACTCTGCACAAAATATATTCCAAGTTACACAATCTTGTTATATCCATAAATGAAACTTCAAGACTAGCTTGGGAATTTGAATTGTGGGAATTGAGAATTTTACTCAAAATAGTGAGATATCTAGGTAGAATAAGTAGTTTAGCAAACTTTCTTTAAAATCCAAGAAAACAGAATTGAAACCTCAATCTCCATGGAGAAAATGTGAAAAGATAGTGCAGGAAAAATTACCTAAATATGATAAGGGTAGTAAAGTAACTATACCTCTCAGTAATTCTGATGTAGTAGAACCTATAATAGCTTGAGCAGATAAAAGGGAGGTCCCAAGCATCTTTTGCAAAATTATTGCTGATGTTGATAATGACAGATTGAGAGGAAAAAAATTAGCACTAGATATGATCATCAGAAGTAAAAATAATCTGTTCCTGCAGGACATATGTGAGAGCAACACTGTTAGCACTGTGAAAACCACAGTCACACGGACCTTTAGAACACCAGAAAAAATGAATGAAAGTACGATTGAGACACGCACTCACTTGTGTTGAAATTCAACAGTGTAGACAAGACTTTGCACAAAGGAAAACTAAAGACAGAGATCTCTTATACAAACTCTGGGACAAAGGTGCAAATACCATTAGATTAAGTATGGATGAAATGAGGTACCTAATCGACATTGTAGAACACCCAGTTTTAAACAAGACCTGACAGATGATGCTGGAAGCATCACCTGATGAAGTTAGAACCTTGTTTGGGAGGATTGTGGATGCATGGAGACATGCATTGCCTAAGCCTGATTTAAATTATTTTGAAACTCAATGCAGATGGTGCACCATTGACAAAGCTATCAAGTTATGTAGGAAAATAGGAGTAAGTTGCATGATATATGAGCATTATAGAAATATCATGCCTTTTAGGATAGAACTTACACCAGTAATAAGGCATGTCATAATAAAAGGGGCACCAGAACATTTGCAGTTAATTCTTACAGCCGCATTGTCGGGACATCAGTTTGTAATACAGATAGAGTAGCTTAAAAAGGGCAGAGACTTGCAGGGACAGCACAAACTTACCTTTACGGTAACTAAAATAAAACTTTTACCAAGATGCCACCATTTACATTGGCCACACAATTTACCAGATAAAGAGTCAATTCCAACAACATCTTCAATTTACTCAAAGACCATGTCAACAGGCACAGTTCTTGTATAACTGCAGATTTAACAATATTTTTCCAAAAAACAACCACGGCCCTGGCCAGAGCTGTACTCAGCTAGGGCAGAGATAGCAAAGACCAAGTTGCCAGAATACCCACACTCCTTATTGGCCAAGAACAACAGGAAATCAGCAGAGGCAATGGCAACCTCACAAGAGAGTGAATCAACACCCAAAATAGCATATCAGGTCACCCCAGCAGTCATATCATTTCCAAATATCAACATGCCATATGTTTTATTCACTTGTAACATTTTTGATAGACATGTTTTCTAGTAGATACAAGAAGTGGAATAACCATAATACAGCCTCTATTTAAGTGTACATTATGAAAAGTTTCTACTGCTAAAGTAATGGGCATATCAGACTCCATTTTAACTAGGCACATCATTCCCATAAAATTTGACTCTTTAATAGAATACCTATCAAAACTAAAACCTTAATGATCAAAGCTCCATCAGCAATATTAGAAATGGACAATATTCCAAGAATATTCAAGGCATGGCTTCCCCTTAAAATGCTGAAAGGAAGTTTTACCTTAGCAGCAGTGAAAATTGAACCAGTAGTGCTACCTTCAATTTCTCCTTCATATACAAAATAATATCCCCTCAAGTGTGGACATGCAGAAATCACTGAAACCTTAGAGGATCTTCTAGCAAAAGATATAATTGAACAAACTCAATCCTTTAACTGTAATAGCCCTGTATGGCCAGTAAAAAAGCCTAATGGCAAATGAAGATTTACAATAGACTATCAAAATATAAACAAATTAACCCCACAAATTCCAGGATTCCTTCCATACATGAAGGAAATTAAAGACTTCAACCTCAATTATATTTCTGCCCCTGATTTCTCTGACATGCTTCCCCATCTCATTAGCTCCTGCATCTAGAGAACTTACCATGTTTACATGAAATGCTACATAACAGATTTAAGAGAGTTCCCCAGGGATATAAAAAGAGTACCATTATTGCACATTCTGCCATACAGTGAACTGCACTATTTGATAAACTAGATAAATTAATCAAGATTCTTACTTATGTGCACGATATCCTAATCATAGGACATGAGGAAAGAAAGGTGAAAGAGAAGCCACAGACTTGATTTACCACACACTTACTAACAATGGATGAATGACAAATAAGGACAAAATTCAAGGCCCAACAAAATCAGCAAAGTTCTTATGTGTCCATAGACCAAGAGTGGCCCTCAAGTACCAGACTTGGTAATTGGTAAAATAGCACAAGTCATAACCCCTAAGGACAAAACAGCAGTCCAACACATCATAGGTCTATCAAGATATTGGTGCCAACACATTCCCTCTCTACAATTAATCTTACAACATATATATAAGGTAACACAAAAAAGAGCAGATTTTGAATGGGGTGCTGCCCAACAAGTTGCTTTCCAAACATTACTCAACTATTTTCAAAGGTTTTCTAAATTATACATCCCAAAGGACTCAGAGATTTTGGTAATTGACATACTCTTTTTAGATGATTATTGTAATTGGGGAATTTATGTCAAACAGTCAGAATGACTAAACCATTTGGTTTCCATTGCAAACACTTTCCTTATGCACCCAACAGATATATGTTATTTGAAAAATGGACTTGGACATTATGTGAGGCAATAAAACATCTTGGTTTCTCAGTTAATAACCACTATCTTATAATCCAAACATCAGTACCTATACTGGACTGGATTACGATGGAGGAAGCATCCCTTCAAGGATTACTTATGGAACCTAAAGTTCTACATTGGAAATGGTACCTACAAAATTCACTAGAAGGCACATTGGTGAAATACTTTAAGGATACTGCAAGACTAATGAAAGAACTGGCAGAAATGCCATTATTTCCTGTACCTGTAGAACTGGTACCAGAAAAATGGAATCCCATTGCAAAATGGGGTACAGATAACAAGCATCATAACTGCTGGTTCATTGATGGATTCTCTGTTATCAAAAAAGGGAAACTGCACTGGAAAACTGTAGCCTTCAGACAAGTTTTAACTCACCAGATGGTGGATGCTCCAACACAGATAGCAGAAATACATGTGGTAAAATTGGTAGTGGAATTTGATCAGAAACATAATGATAAAACTATACAAAAATTTTCTGACATGGTGCACTTGCAATGGTCTAAATATCTGGCAGTAAAATGGAAACACCAACTTCAAAATCAATAGTAAACATGTATGGGAAAAAGTTATGTGGCATTATTTGACAGATGCATCCGTTAAAATATTTGTTTCACATGTTGATGCTCATACTGGAAAATTAGATGAGAACTCTAAAAATAATGATATTGTTGATAAGTTGGCCAAAATAGCGACACTCTGACTAGTAAATTGGAAAACTTGGGCAGTGACAAAGAGGTTGGATACTAAATTAACATTGCATAGATCACCACAGTGGGAGATACAACACATTGAAATTCAGGAGTTAATTATAACTAAACCAGAGGTGCTAGAAATTCATAAAATATTGGGTCACATAGGTAAGCATGCTTTATATACTTGGTGTCTTAGACAGAATCTCAAACCATCATGGAAGACTTTTGCTAACACTATCAGAACATGTCCAAACTGCCCTAATGCAGCTACAAGGTTTAGAAGAAATCCACTGTCCCATACATCTTTACCAAGAAATTTCAACTATGTAGTCCAAATACACTTTATATGACAAATTAGGTCACACCACTATGTATGCACAAAGTAGACACTCATTCTGGCCTAGGATTGGCGAAACAGGCATCAAAACCAAACCAAATTACTTCTATACTTACAATATGGTCATGGTGCACTATATATGGCCTGCCATGTATTTTTGCATCAGATCAGGGATCCCATTTTACTGTGAAACTTACACAAAAGTTAGCAGAAGTATTAGACATCTAATGAGATTTTCATGCAGCCTATAATCCCACAGCATCAGGCTATATAGAATGCTTCAATGGGTTACTGAAGCTGATTACTCTCAAATACACTACTCAATCAGGCAATCTTAATAGCAGTATATAAATTAAATAACAAACCCAGACTACACAGACCCTCCCCATTTTAAACTTTTTTCCCACTAAGTTACATACCATATGTCCCAAGTAAAGAGGAACAAAGAATACTGACAGATAAATGCCTCATACATTCTAGTGATGACTCAAGATTACAAGCAGGTGACATCATTGGACAAGGACCTCCACATCAGTTGGACATCTACAGAAACCTGAGTTGAAATTCACAAATCTCAAAGATTTGGCTTAGTATGACATGCCTCATAAAACATCTAGGCAAAAGTATACAAATCCTAATGACTCTCGTATTATCATATGTAAACTTTATGATAACCATAGACTCCATGTGGTGCCACACCCAAAGAAAGTGGGTTAAGAAAACAGCACCAACACACACACCTGTGGAAAGTTCATTAATTACATGGTAAGTCCCTTGGAATCCATCTTTTAACCACAATTTTAGTCACACTTATTCGGAGTCCTACTATATCAGAAGTAATTACTATGACTTCCTCTACCACTACTCATTTTGAACATCACAAGGGTCCAAGCTCCATAATAAAGAATATCACATCATACAACAATTTTACAAAGGATACACAGAAATGGAAGGACATGTACCTGATTACTGGAGACATAATCTTTGGCTTTATAATCATACAGTTTTAACCAGCTGTTCTGGAACAAATATACAACTTGCAAAAAATACTCTCTGAGTATACAGTATGCAATGACCCATATGTCATGTGTCCTAATAATGGGAATAACAATAAACTAATGGCAAAAGTCATCTGTGTCACTGATTTTCCCAACCTACCAACTTATGGACACTTTGAAATACTCAATTCAGATAGAATAGATCTTACAATATCCAACATCTCTTTCCCTAAAACAAGCAATTGGTGAAAAATTTATGGCTCTAGGGACCCATACACAAAGAGTGCCTCTGATACTTACAGATCCAATACCACAACCATTTCCTCCCATGCTATACCAGGAACCAGTGCAAAAGAAGTGCTCAGAAGAAATAAATTAATAATATTGCATGAGGTGAATTTTTCAAATACCAATGCAACAGAAAATGAGGACTTGAAGCACAGTTATACTCTTTACTAGTTACAGCTGGATACATTTGCATAAAGAAGTTAAGATACTTTGCTACGTGTCAAAACGTGTTTATGGGTAATAACAAGATATCCATATGAGGACACTTTTATGTCTTCAGACTCACCAAAAAAATTTTATCCAACTTTCATGATATATCCAGGTAACTTTTTGAATACTTCTTCAACATACTGGTACCAGTCAGTGTACAATGTTTCCATCAACCCAACCAGTGTTCACAATGAAAAAGGATCCTGCTGGACAGCCATTACCAACACACATTCAAAAACCACCATAAATAATGGTACTACATGTCATTGGTGGCACTGGATAAACTGAAATGATACCAGGAAAGTACTATCAGGAAACTATACATGGAACTTAACACACTTTTACTTCCACAACAAAACATCTCTATGAAATGAAGACCCATACACTAGCATCCCAAAGGAGAAATATCCCATATATCTGGATAGTCATCAAGCTCCACATACAAGTTGGTTTCATGAGGATACCCACCACTACTGACTCAAAACCTCCAATATCAGACACAACACCACATTATCATTTATAATACTACATAACACTACATAACTTAACCCTACATTGGAATTGCCAACTTCCATTCCCACACTCATCCATCTGCCACATAGCAACATTGGAACCACAAATGTATAATGTTATGACATACTGAGAGATGTATGTAACCAATCAGTAGTGAAGAAAACCTTTAAAATACAATGTGACACACCAGTCAAACTTAAACCCACTGTAATAATACTGGGCTACAAGGATCCGTGAATCTGTGAAAGTTTTTTTTTTTTAACCTTAATCCAACATGCAATCAGATGGATGACTCTATTGTACATTACAACATCAAAGAAGCAGACAACAGGTCCCTATCCTGGTGGCTCACCACAGGAATAAACTTCTTGTCATGGAAACATGTCAAACAGATTGGCAAATTTCCATACTATTTTAATGTGGTACTTCCAGGATTTGACATTAAATGGTACGTCATTGATATGGTATCACACAACATCTTACATAATGAAACTTACCTCACTGAGGGAATATCATTGAAATATGTCAAATCATACACATACAAAATGAATCATTGAGAATACTACATAAGAGAAACAGTACAACCTCCTGCTAAATTGACATGGGAAGTTTTAATGAAACAAAAAGGTTGATCACAGCACACTTGAAAAATGGAGTTATTTTTCCACCATGGAGACCAATGGAAACAAGAAATGCACCTGGATTTATACCTGTTACTCATAAATCAGTACGAATGCTCACAAATCCCACCATACAATCCATATCCCTCAGACTCCAACTAAACAACATCAATAACAAGGAAAGAGAGATGTGTGGTGGACTGATTAGCTTATCACCAAACATATTATTATATAGGAGCAAAAAATCTGGGAAGACTTCTAGAATTTGTTGCAGCTGGTGCTTTTCTAGCAGGAGAAATTATTGGTGCACTCATTGCAGGAAAAAATGACAGAAGAAGTCTGTGCTAAGGTGGATTCATTACAAAATTTATCAGATCAACAAAACAAAGCAATACACTCTATTTCTAAATCACTACATGCAAGTGTAGTACTCTTAGACAAGTTACATCTGGAACAAAACATACTCAGGAGAGAAATCAACACTTTCCATACCAATGAAAAGAAGAGACTCCAAGTCTTAAGTAATGCAATTAATAAACTCAGGATACAGAGTGAGTGTGATCATCTTAATGCATTAATGTAAGGAGCACATCAGGAAACTACTAATCTATTTTTAATTGGAAGAAGACAAGAAGGACAGCAGTCCAAAACAATGCTAGACCTACAAAAGGAATCATTCTGTGAAAACGAACTATGTGAGATACACCAATGGAACATTTCAATAACAACAGCCATCGTGGGATATCATGCAATGCATATCCCTCAATGAATAGGTGAACAATGGATTATCCCATGTGGACAGTATCTATGGATTAACTTACATGATCACTCATAGTATATTAATATTGAAAATTCCTATCCAATTGGAAGACAGTCATAGCTTTCAACACCTTTTCCACAGACCTACTTACATCCAGAGTAGCACTATATTCAGTTGACACTAAGATATTTGATCTAGGTAATTACCAAATATTAACTTGTGGCAATCAAGAATACACAATCAGACATCATCATAACATGCCATACCTTGATAATATGACACTGCTTGCTGGATGGCATATATCCAATAATGCCATGGCAGTGACACATACCAAAGTTAATACAACTGTAATTACACACTTATCTTATGTGTCTAATCATACCTTCAGACTTGAACATTTCATCCAAACACCAGAATCAGAGGAATACAAGAATATCAAGGACTCTATAGAAAGCCCAGACAAAATGTTTTCCCAAAATGAAAGTCTTAAAATACCTACAAAACACAGTAACACATGAGATAAAAACATTGTGACAACACACAGACCAACTAGAATTTATTGTACCAAAGAACTTATTGACAATGCCTTACATTAATCTAAATATTAGAAAGGAGTATACCATCCTTAATGCCCTATGATATACACTCATGGCAGACTTTGCATGTGTAACTAGATGGAACCCTTGGCATTGGTTCAAGGAGTCTGTACACTTTATGGAGATTTTGATAATTATAATAATTACAATGAAAATATCACTTTGTCTATACAGGAGAACAACTTGGGCAGAATTCCATAATCATGCCAAAAATAAAGCAGTTTTCATGTGGCAAGAATGAAAAGATCAAAAAAGCACAGCTATGCCACTTCAAAATATGCCCTCTCTGCCGTGAATTTCATGTAAGACTTTTCTTTCAAATTATTTTCTTAAAATCCTTCAATGAAGAAAAACAACTAATAATATCCCATGTACTGAAATTGAATAAACACACCTACATATCCACAAAATTCCATATATGCCTCAAGTTGGATATATACAGATGTATGAACAGACTGATATATCCAAACTACTTAACCATATTTTGCATCATACATAATCAATTGAAGAACTACGCCATATATTCTGGAACAATGACCACAGCATATTCAGTATCTACTCAGACTATTGCCAACCATACTGAGAAGTGACATCACATATATTAACCCTCACAACTGGTACCACACTGTCAAATACCAGTTATCAAGAGAGCCCGATAGACATTCATGGGTAAAAAGAACATGGCACAGCCTAAACCTTAAATGCACCCACATACCCTTCACCCTTCAGAACTATTCACTTAGAGCATTGTTCTTGAACTTCTTACAAAAATATTGGAACATCATAATTCTACATGATAAAACCAAATTCACATGGACTAAAACTTACTCTACCACTTTTTCTATTCACACTTTTTTGTAGAATCACCTGCAATCCAAAGACTTAACTACTGGAATTAGAATCACACATGTTTTTCATGGATATCATTTGACATTTGTTTGGCAGACCAAAATACCAAATATGCACCCCCACAATGTTGCAGAAGCCAAACAAATGCCTCATCTCTATAGTCAGATACATATATGACTTGACTAGTTTCATTGATTATCACCCAGGGGGACCAAACATCATATTACACCATAGAGAAACTGAATGTAAACAAACATTTGACAGCATTGGACACTCACCTGGTGCAATAATTATTCTCCAAAACTATTTACTAGGAGAATTGTAAGATACATTTTTTCAATACTCTGAATATCATTATACTTAATTACTTTAAACATGAGTTTTTAAGTTTAAGTTTTAAGAGTATTAAGATTTTGATTGGTGTGCTAAATGAGCTTGAATTCTCCATGTATTTTATGGGTTAATCAAAACTATATTTTTGGCCATGCTAAAATACCTTTTCATGAAAACCCTCTTGAAATATCTATCAAAAATTTTATATCTATGTAGTCACCCTTTTTGGATCCATACTAATTATACTGAAAACATTTGCGATGATATGAAACCTCATATACATATGTAACCTTATATCTAGGCACTCTTGGGATCTTACCATATCTGTGGAATACCATGGGAGCCAGGGGGTGGACTGTAATGAGACAAAAAAATAATAGAAATTGCTATAATTGTATGTTATGTAGTAATAATAAGTTGTATTTGGTATTCTCCTGGACTTGTAAAACTAAAATCCAAAAGGCACCTGGTTACATACTTGCTGTATTGCAGGATGACACTCTAGAACAATGCCAATATGAACCTTTATGATTTGTGTGGTATTTGAGTGGTATAGTATAGTCATGCTCTGGTCTTTATCAATGAAGAGCAGAGCATGACTGGGCTGAAAATTCACTACTTAAACCCCTGGACTTTTGGAGAAAACTGTCAGCATCACCATGACCAGAGCACTCCATGTCGCTTTGTCATTTGAGTGCCCTGGCTTCTGTCCACACTATTGCTGGTCACTGACTGACCACTGTTACTGAAGTCAGATGGCTGACCACCTCTACTATGATGATGACTGCCATCCAGCCTCCAGATTTTCAGACACCCGAGGACATACAAAGACATCTGAGAAGCTAAAAGAGGCTATGGCTGAGAAGAATCCCCTTGATTTTGTTGACTGACTTCTTGGCTAAAAGATGTTGCATTGAGTAAGTCCATGGGGATTGGACTCTAGGTGAATAATGGAGTGAATCTTCAATGCATTTGTGACTTGCTATTATTAGGAATGTTAAGTTGAGTGTGCATTGCATGAATAAATTCCACTTGTTGGAACCAAACTTGATTCCTCTCTTACTCACTGCTCAAGACAGAAGAGCTTTGGCATAATCCTCCTTTGAGTATTATGGGGTGTACAATACTCCCTAAAATTGTTTTTTACTGTCTTTCATTGTGTAATTAAAAAGACATTGAGACAGCAGGATTGAAAGTTCAAAGCCAACCTTAGAATCTTAGGCAGAAAACAGCTCAGCAAGATACTACCTCAAAAAAAAAAATATATATATATATATACATATATATAAAAGTCTTGAAATGTTTCTCAGTGATTAAGCACCTCTGGGTTAAATAATTGGTACAAGGAAAAGGAAAGAAAGGAAGGAAGAAAGAAAGAAAAAAGAAAGAAACAAACATACAAACAAACATACATTTAGTTGTGCCCACCTCCCTTTATTTTCTTGGGGCAGGAAAGTACCCTTGGATTGAGTGCCTTTGGGATGTACACAGTTTATCTCTGTTGGTCAGGTGCGGGGATGTTACTTCTTACTTCCCATTTGTCAAACAGCTGTGAATCTTTCTTATATAAGAAGTCATTTTATATTTAAATATAAATACTGTATTTTAAAAATGGAATCAGTCTTTCTGTTTCTCATAATGTGTCATATTAATTTAAAAATATCTCAAGAGACATGCATTTCTTTTAAAGACACTCCAACAGAGAGCTCTAGAGAAATAGATAACAATGCCACTCAGGCATAGGAGACCTAACCAAGTCCAGTCTGGAGAGCTGCACTTTCTCTCTTAAAGGAAGGAAGTGAGCATTGTGCTGCTTCTACTGCAGTGATGCTCCACCCTCATCAGGTGAATAGTGCTTCCTCTAATTTTTCCTGGAGTAAGAGACTCAGGGGGTTAGATAGCTGAGGGTTGCAAACTAGCAAACAAGATAGGCAGGCTTGCTACTCCCTTCTAAGTTCTCATGCATGCACACTGTGCAGAATCTCCTGTTATTTGTTTCTTCAGAAACAGTGATAAAGTCAGAGAGAATTCTGGCTTCATTACAGTTTTCCATGGATATGACTTTGGTCATATTCTGTCTGTCTGTCTGTGTGCCTATGTGTGTGTGTGTCTGTGTGTGTGTGCGTGTGTGTGTGTGCGTGTGTGTGTGTTTGCATGTCTCTGTGTGTATTGATATATACATTAGCATTCATTTTTAATGTAGGGTGAAACAATGTTTGGAGTAATAGATTGTTGACAATATTAATCAATTTTTTTCTCAGTGCTGGGGATTGAATCCAGGGTCTTGCACATGCAGATATGCACTCTACCATAAGCTAAGTCCCTAACCCAAAATATTCACAATTTACATGAAATGGAGAATTATTGCAAATCCATCTAAAGAACAGCAAGTTTTTGAGCATGTTTAGCCAACCCAGTAATTCATGATCTCTTAGGAGCTTGGAAAATTGATATGAGAAAAGCACATGCAACTAGTGTGTCTCCAGCACTGGCCTCCATTGTAAACTTGATTCAGAGGCAGTTCCCCACATTTTTTACCCTTAGAAGTGACCATAAGAAATAAATGCAAAGGCAGATAGTTTGACCAGTAATAAGCACTCCATACATTACCCCCATTATTTGTATTTCCAGAATGTGGAGAAGGTGGGAGAATTCAATTGCAAAAACGTCAGGTGATAAACTGACTCTGCCAGCAGGTGGTAAGTTGATGATCCACTGTGTTTTAGTGGCATAAGCATCACCTTGTAGTTAAATATTTGCAGGTGTATTTAATTGTCTGTGAAAATTATTTCTGATATAAAAGATTCTGGTTGGCCTTCAAAGTAACCTGGCATCCAACAAGAAATCATATTATGAACTATTATGAACACTTGATACTGTAAATTCAATTTTACTAACTTTTTTGAAAATTTCCTACCACTACAAAGTATATTTTGCATTTGTATAGCTTCCCTGGGATGCTATTGTGTGGTTTTCAGAAAGAATTCTGAACCAAGATAAGTCTCCTGAGCTCATTTGTTGTTCCTGCCTGAGTATATGAAGGGAGTCAGTCATTCAGTCTACATGGATAGATGGGAGTCCAGTGATAGTGAGTGGGGCTTTGACCCATAAACAGTCATTAATCATGCAGAATGCCTGTAATATTTCTCCTCTCTGTTGCATCAAGGTTCTGTCCTAATTGCTGATATTTGGGAGATAGTACATTTCACCCTGCCTGGGGAGAAAGACGAGCTCAGAGTTCAGCGATGAAACATCAGAAAACACCTGGAAGTAAAAATAGAAGGAGCCCAGGGGGTCCAGAGTGAAGAAGCAACTGTAAACTGTAAACAAAGAAGAAAGAACATAATAGGATTGGGGAAAGCTGTTGGGTGGGCTTGTTTAGAGAATAAAAAGCCAAGAAGGATGGTGGAGTATTAGTGCAT
Source organism: Sciurus vulgaris (assembly GCF_902686455.1). Taxonomy (NCBI): domain Eukaryota; kingdom Metazoa; phylum Chordata; class Mammalia; order Rodentia; family Sciuridae; genus Sciurus; species Sciurus vulgaris. The sequence continues at coordinate 2,335,416 of NW_027632436.1, forward strand.
TTGGTGCTGTTAAAACAAAATATCTTAATTTGTGTACTTTATAAAAATTTGTTTATTTAAATCACAGTTGTTGCTGCTGAAGAGTCCACAAAATATGGTACCTCTGTCCTGGTGAGGACACCTTAGCAATGTTGTAACATGTTGGAAAAACAGAAAGGGAATAGGCAACGTGAAGAAGAGGCTAAGTATATGGGGCGATCTCATTTTATAGCAACCCACCTTCAAGGGAACCGAACATGACCTTTTTGATTCTGTACCTCCATGAGTTAATCACTTCTATGAAGCCCCGTCTCTTAATGCTCCATCACTCCCCAGCATGGCCACACAGGAGAGTAACCTTCCAGCATATGAAACTTTTGGGGTCACTCAAACCATGTCCAAACCATAGCAGGTGAATATGAGGGATGTGAGAATGTGAAAACATGAACCCATAAAAGACCTTGGAAACTGATCTAAGGACTTGTACCCCAGTCTCAGCAATTTCCATCTATGTGGCAATGACAGTGGTGACCACCCAGTAACAAGCAAATCAAAGGTTATAACAACCACATTGAGAAAGTTTTACTAAATTCCAAAGCACTTTCAATAAAATTTATTTTCAATACTATAGATTGAGCCCAAGGACATTTTACCACATACCTACATTCCCACTTCTTCTGTTATTTCTTTATTTATTTGGGTATTTTTACAGACTGCATTTTGATATATTGTACACAAATGGGGTAAAACTTTTTCATTTCTATGGTTCTGCATTCATACCATTTGTGTAATCATACATGTACATAGGGTAATGATGTCTGTCTTATTTCATCATTTTTAAAACCCCTGCCCCCTTCTCCCTCTCATTTTCCTCTATGTAATCTAAGGTTCCTAAAATTTGAGGCAGGGTCTTGCTAAGTTTCACAGGCTGAACCTTGAACTTCTGATCTTTCTGCCTCATTTTCCTGAGACAAGATCCTTTTTAAAACACTGTGATCCGTTTCTTAGACTCACTTCTCCTCACTCCTGATATCTTGTTCCTACAAAAATGGTGATGTTAAGCAGACCTGGAACAGAAAATTTTAAATAAGAATTCCAAAGGATTGTTGGTGCAGCTAAATGCTTGGGCACTCTGGTGGTCATCTTTATTTTTATTTAACACTTATTTGTCTCAGTTGTCTTCTAATCATGCAGTGTCTGGGTACATTTTTGGTTGTCAAAACTTTAATTGAGGAGTTTGAAGTCATCTACAGAAGCCCGGAGGTGAGGGATGCTACCAAACATCTTAAATATGTACAAAAACCCCTAACCACAAAGAAAAATCTGACCCAAAGTGCCAGTAGTCAAGAAACCCTGATTCAGTGCCTAACTTGTCTGGACACAGTGCCAATTCCTGGAAATATTGAGAGCAATTGGAATTGAGCCACAGTTCCTGAGAAACTAATGTGCAGCAAGTGGCAGGCTTGGAAGTGAGAGCTGAGGTGCCTAAGAACACAAGGTTGTGAGCTTCTAGAAACAAGAGCAGTCTGTTCATATGGTGACCACACCCAGTTCTCTGTTGGACCAATGTATTGATTTGCCTTCTCTTGTGTGAAAAACAAGCCATATTCCACCTTCATAGTTGAATCCATCTCTTTGGACCCCAAAGAAGTAAGGATGGGGAGGGAGAAATGGGAAAGATAATCATAAGAATAAAAGGCAGAGAAAAAAGGATCTGAATTTAGAATGTTGTACCTGTAATTCAAGTTTACTTCATGATCATGTTGTACATGTACAAACAGTTTAGTAGTTTCTTTAGATAGGCAAAAAAAAAAAAAAAAAAAAGTCTTAGTTTTCTGTAGGTATGAGTTCTATCTCAGAGCTAATCCATGACCTCTCCCTTTTCTTCCTTCCTGTGCTTCTTCCTTTCTTATTTCCTAATATCCCAAAATCCTTCTATTCCTTCCCATATTTTAAAATAAATTTTATTGTGTATGTTTATTATATATAACATGATGCTTTAAGGTACCTATGTAGACAAAGTAAAACAATTACTATAGAAGGACAAATTAGAATACCCAGCATATCACATAAGAGGTATTCTTTCTTTTTTTTATTATCTTTGGTACTGAGAATTGAACCCAGCAAGCTTACCCACTAAGTCATATCCCCAGTCTTTTTATTTTGAGAATGAGTCTTACTAAGTTATAAACACTTCTTGACTAGATTTGAAATCTGGTATTTCCTGATCTCTCTTATTCTCTGGTACTCTCTGAGGGGGAATAATTTTATGGTGTCAAAGATTTCCAAAGAATGGTGTTGCTTACCCTGGAGAAGCCTGATCCATGCCGAACTATCCTCTGCACCAGCTCCCAGCAAGTTTTTTAATCTCAGACTTGGCCACATTGCCACAGTCTCTGTTTGCAATCAGGATAGGTAACAAAGTCCCTGCTTCTTGTGGATTTTCATACTGTGGAGGGTGAGCTGCACCTACAGTACCAGCCTGAATGCTGCCAGCATCCCAGGTGTCTGTGCTTCAGGGATGATGTTCCAGCCTCAACCAAAATGGCCTGCTCAAACACTCCTGCCAATCCAATTGCTTGCAAACAAATTTCTGAGATGTGGGTCACAGCATCAGATACAACAGGAGAGTGAATGGGAGAAAATTGTTAGTGGAGAATGAAAGATAAAAATTTCTGCCTTCTGTGAAAGGATTAGTCTTGTAACTCACAGAGTTTCTCTTGAGCATGGTTGTAATTGAAATGCACTCTTTGCAAAGTTTATTGAGTCCTGGAGCAATTTTTAACTAAACTGTTCACTTAATCTGTCATGTTTCTAATGAGTTAAAAGATTTTATTTCACAGAAAATTTCCAGGTAGCATAAGCAAATAACCAGAGCTTAAGGAAACAATGTATCTCATTCTGGAAAGCACCATTCAACATTTAAGGGAGGAAAAGACTGTTCCCTAAGTACAGATGAAAAAGTGGGCAATCTTGGAGATGAAAGGAAGAATTTATTCTGCTTGAAGATGAGCACAGTAAGATCACCATAAATCAATTACTCAAGTGCAGCAAAACACATTCTTGGAAATAAAGTCATTCCCTGCTGAGAGATGAATGATTTCTATTTAAAAACCTGATCTTCTCTGAAGTCACTCACAATATAGTAGTAACTAATAATATCATAAAGTCAAGTAAGAATTGGAATCCCCCTGCTGCAGACATAAAATTAGATTAAGGTGAAGATAAACTTAAACATTAAGCCTGTTGAAGAAATCAATAATTATATGCAAATGAAAACATTTTGAGCTACTTGAGAGTTCCATGCTGGTGCTCTAGTGCTAGTCGTGCTCTGAGCATTTTGACTTGGTGAAGCTAAGTTTTTGGAAAATATTGCTAAACAGGCCATCGAATCTATCTTTGTCCCAACTGCAGATTTATTTTTTTACCTAAATGAAGTTCTGCAGCCTTTTAGGCACATGCTGTGGCAATTTTCTGGCTGCTTACCTAATATTTATTTCTCCTTTTTCATTAGCAGCATTTATTTTAAGGGAAACAATAAACAAATCAAAGACTAAATAGCCATCACTTGGTATATGAGGGGGATCAGTTACACTGTTACAAGACTGGGGGCTTCTGGGAAATTGATGCAGCATGAAAACCCCCCTCCAAACCCACATTCTGTCAATTCAGACAGAGATATTTCAGACAAGTTGCTCAGAGTAGCAGGCAGGATTTATTAGAAGTAAGGGGAGAAGGAAAAGAAGACATATTTCAGGGGCAGAGTGGTTCTTCTCAGAGAAGAGAGGGACCGTGAGACTCCTCTGCACTCCAGACTCATTGGAATCCCAAAGAAATTTCCAGACTCTTCTGTCCAGGTTCATTTCTTGAGTTTTGACTGACAACAAGATAAAATCACACTGTCAAGTCCCCAATGCCATGAAAACTCTAAATCAGTTTGGCTCATGCTCAGTGGTTCTAATTGGATTCTTAAACATAAATTCTTACATATTTTATTGCTAGAAGAAATTATCTTTATCTCCCTAAGTTTCAGGATTTGGTAATGGTTTCTCTTATTGGCATTATTGGACATTCATTTCTCCTGCAGATAACAAATAGTTGGCTGAGGAATGCGACACATTTTGTTCACTTCTGCTAGATAGGGCTGCAGATAAAATTCTTCTTGGAAAAGAAAGGACATGGGGGTCAACAGAGTGGGCCCACTTTATTTAATTATTCCTTTACCCTTGTATTCCCACCAATCATATCTGTCTTTTATCAGAAGAACCTCACTCCAATACTCAAAACCTACACACATTCTCTCCATAAAACTTAAATAATCTCTCAATGACATATATCACCTAATGCAATGTAAATGCTATGTTGATTTTTGCTACAGAATATCACATATGGAATCATAACAAGAAAGAAGTTTCCATGTTTTGTACAGGAACAATCTCCCTCCAATGTTTCCAACCAGTTGTTGGTTGAATTCATGGATGTTGAGATCACAGATACAGTGCTCCAACTTTAATTTTCTAGACAGTCTGACAGATGAGGGTGATTGTTTAATACAGTTCTGATCAAAGAAATTTACATGGAACCAACTGGTTGAAATGGTTGGGAAAGTTATTTATTTATTAATTTGAGGTCAACTCCATTAGATTTTACATAAGAGTGAAACCAACTATTTCTAGGCCTGGTTTATTTCATTTAATACAAGGTCCTCCAGGTTGAACCATCAGAATCACATGATTAACTCTCTAGAAGTAAGGGATCAAGCTGTGGACAATACAGAAAGACCTAGTAGGTAAATGCCATGAAATGGCATTTTCTTCTTTTTTTATTACTAATTTATTTTAATTAAAAATCATAAATTCACATAGGGCAAAATTGTTTGATTCATTCTGTTATTTTTTCCCTTCCCCTCACCCCTCCCACCCCTCTTTTCCCTCTATACAGTCCTTCCTTCCTCCATTCTTACCACCCTCCTTATCCCTAACCCTAAACCTAACCCTAACCCTAACGCTAACCCTTCCTACCCCCTACCCCGCTTATATGTCCTCATCCGCTTATCAGCAAGATCATTCGTCCTTTAGTTTTTTGAGATTGGCTTATCTCACTTAGCATGATATCCTCCAATTTCATACATTTGCCTGCAAATGCCATAATTTTATCATTCTTCATGGTGGAGTAATATTTCATTGTATATATATGAAATGACATTTTCTAAAACAAGAGTCAAGTAAATCATATTTAATAGTGAGTTAAAATTCGTTTTCAAAATATCAAATATTTTTATCATTATATAAAAACAAAAGAAGTTTATGACAATATTGCAATGAACCATCATTTTTAAAAATCTATCCAGAATCGTCCATCTTTTTGGTCTCACTTCTTCTCAAAATATCCACTTGGTTATAATAGGGGGAAAAAATGAAGAATAAATACTCCAGAAAAGGAAATGTGAACTGTGTAGAACTTGAATATTCCTCTATTCAGTTATTTATTTTTTCTGATAACGAGGAAGAGGGTGAGCTGGCATGTGTCTTTTATATCTAAACTTTTCCTTTCCCTTGCCTAAAAGAGAAACAAAAGACCTGAAGTTTGTTCCACATTTTTCAACATAGGGATGAGTTCTGTCCCAAGAATGAAAGAATCAGCACCTACAAGGAGAATGTCTTCTTTACGATTTCCTTGGGCATATAGATGGAAAGGAGAAAATTCTGCCACTAGGCATTTTGGCTAAGTCCTATACCATGAAGTTTAGATTTTAAAAAATAATTTTCCTGATTTTAGGTAGTATTAAAAGAGACACATTGGGCAGAATGGGATGTCATTTGGAATGACTTGGTTTGAGGTTTCCACAGATTTCTGGAGGAGACATGTTTGGCCCTATCACTGAGAGTATGACTGGGCCAACAGTGTCATGTTTTCTGAGCATGGGAATGTTAGAGCAAGTGATTGATGAAATTCTGTGACATGAGGCTGAGGGACATGTCTTTTCTTGTTCTTTCTGGGTCCCTCAATCACCCTTAGTATATCACATATCTGCCTCTAGAAATCTAATTCAGTTTTGTTTGTTCCCAGATGGATTTTGAAATGAATAGGAGGCCTCCTGGAATCTAGTTTTAGGATGGATGGAAAACAACCACAATGACAAAAAAAATCTACTACTTTTCAATAAAAATACCAAAGATCTAGCCAAGACTAGTTCTGCACCTTGTAAGTTCTCCTTTTCTTGAGGATTTGAAAAGCTGCTTGGATCTGGGCAGAGCTGGACAGGGAATCTTTCTGCTTTGCAATGGGATTGCTCACTGGGCACTTGAGGCTGCAGAACTAAAACACAGGGTCACATATTGAGCAAGTCCTTCTGGGTTTGGGCTTAGAATTGAGATGAGACTGGACACCTCTTGAAGAACTTCTGCCCAAGTAACAGATGTTAGGCTTGTCAAATGTCCTGGATCACAATATCAAACTCATTTCATGGCTAAAATTTACTCTAGCTGGTATTTATTCATTTAAAGCTCTCACCTCCATGCATTTCTATAATCAGTCTTCATCACGATTCTTGACCTAGTCATTTTAGCTTCATGTTTCCTATGAGATATAAAGGCTACAAGAGATCCAGCATCTGAGTGCAAACTGCCATGTTAGTACATGGTAGAGCTGGGCAGAATTCATTGGTGCTTTCTTCCTTCACCCCACTGCTTCTACCCTGGTTTCTCTCTCCTCTCCAAACATTCTCTCCTTTGGTGAAGTCTAAGGAATCACAGAAACTTTTGGGTTGTTAGCATTCACCTATCCACTCCTTCTGAGTGTAGCTGACTGCTTTCTTCTAGGCCTTCTTTGTGTTGGATAATACAATGAATCTGGGTAATATTGTGGGAAAAAAAGATCGGTTACTTTCTATGCTAGCTACTAAAATGTCCTGTGCAATATACCTGATGAATATGGAGGATCCTGAAGAACATAAAGAAGACTCAATGACCAAATGAAAGTTAAAAGAGGTCTAACAAATCAGATATGGTGGTGCATGTCTGTAATTAAAGCAGCTCAGGAGGCTGAAGCATTAGAATTGCAAGTTCAAAACCAGCCTCAACAAAATTGCTCTGATTAATTCAGTGAGACACTATCCTAAAGTAAAAAAAAAAAAAAAAAAAAAAAAAATGGGTTGGGGATGTGACTCACTGTTTAAATACTCTTAGGTTTAATCCCCAGTATCAAAAAGAAAATAGAAAAGTGAACATTCACTATTCTATTAAGAAAAATAAAAACATGGGGGTTGGAGATGTGGCTCAATGGTACAGCATTAGCCTAGCAGGTGTGAGGCACTGGATTTGATTTTCAGCACCACATAAAAATAAATAAATAAAGGTTCATCACCAATTAACAAAAATATTTGAAAAAATACAAAAACAAATGTAGGTAGAAACAAAAGTATTAGGGTAAGCTTTTCTGAACAGACAGCATCATCAGGAGTAAAAGTGGACAGAGTCATTCACCTGGGTCCTATTTACCTGTCACACATCTTATCCTCCTTTGTTTCCTTTTACTTCTCTGGGTTTATTTCTCAGGGACCATTAGCTCTACAAATCACCTCTTTATTTTCAACTAGACCTTTAAAGGTGCCAGGACATTTCTTTCACCTGCTCCCTCTCTATCAAAAGACAGAATGGCCTTGAAATGCAGAAAAGATCAAACTTTTCTGTTCTGTATTGCAGGAGAGATTCAGGCATGATGAGTTCCCACATAGAGACCAAATAAGCCTTTACTTTTAAATTTCTGGTGCCCTTCCCTGACAAAAACAGCAATAACTTGAGCCAAAGCAATGGGGATATACAACAAAATGATCATATCCTTCCAAACACATGCAGAGCAGGCCCTATTACATCCCTATGAAAAACCATCTACATAAAACTCCTGAATATATCCAGAACCTGTGCTTGAGTCTGGCCTAATGTTAGAATTATATGTGTTACTATATTAATAACTGATGCTGCCACTTAGACCAGGAGAATCTATGGTGGAAGTCACAGTTGAGAGTATTTCCTAAAACTGGCCTTGAGAGACAAATGGGAAGACTGAGCTAAAGGTCAAGTTATAAGCATCACTCTGTAGAGTCCATGCACATGTAAATTATTTGGTATTCTAGATGCTAATACACATAATTATGATTCAGCTTCCTTTGAGGGATGTTAATGCATTGATATCTTTAACAAGTACTATATTAAAGTTGATATCACACCGTTAGTCCTTTCACCAGTACTATGAAGTTAGAGAAAGAAAGCACAACCAAGCATTCCTTACCTGCAGGTATCTGGATAAAACACCAACACTGTTAGTCTCAATTAGTCCTAGGAACCTATGTCCTCAAAGTCATATTCTTTGTTGGCTCTTTAAATTTTACCAAAGACAAGAGGTGGAAATTACTTATGAATAAGTCTTTTTTACAAAAACACTCTATAAATATACCAATAAAATGTGTGCTAAGAGCGCATTGTGGTTTAATATGTGGGGAAGCTCTTCTGCTGTGCATTAATGGGCATAGTACCTGGAGCTGATCACAGTGTTTAATAATTCTTTTGAGGAGTATCTATTTAGGCATTTCAAAAGTCTTCTTCATTCTTAATCTCATAAGCATTTATTTCTTACAATATAGCAATGAACTTTATCTCAATAGTAAAATAGAGAAAAGAGAAAATGTCTCCTCAATGATTTCCAATGGGATGGAGTTGGTAAATTTAATACATGATATTGACACAGTCATTTAGAACATGAAGATTTGATGGGAGTTAGCTCATCACTTCATTGTACATATTTATTTTTAATTATAAATGTAAGGCAATTGAGAGGCGATGAATAAACATCCATGTTAGAGAATGTTATTTCAAGTTTTACTTAAATGCAGTTTGAATATGATTTCAGTGTGTTCTCCTTAACAGATGATTTCTTAAATAATTGGATCCCCAGTGTGACTCTCTTGAGATGGGAGAACCATTAAGAGCTGGGGTCCCAATGTGGACTTTAGGTCATTGGGTCATGAGGTAGTTCTTTGTGCCAGTACTTGGGTTCTTGCCAAAGGAAAAGGATTAATCTAGAAGGAGCAAGTCTGATTCCTGTGATTCTCTCTATTCCTGATTCCTCATATAATCTCTTGCTCCAGCAATATTCCTACTATACAGCTCAAGGGTGGCTCATAACATAGAGCTGCACTATACCATTTGGACTTTGAACCTCCAAAACTAGGAGATAAATTTAGAAATAAATACCTATTCTTCGCAAGGAGCCTCATGTTTATTTATTTATAGTGATGCAAATCTTCATGAAAAAGGTTTTTTTCTCTCTGCCTTTTATACTCACCCTACCTCATGTTACACCACTTTGTTTCTGGTGTGAAAAACCACAAATCAGTGTTTTCATATTAAATATACTTTCCTAACCTATTTCATTCTTTCGACCAGACACAAACTCTTTGGTAACACTTTTGGATTCTGTACTCTGATTTACTCTCCATTACTCTCTCCTACAGTTCAATTCATAAAGGTCCTCAATTCTTGCTTGGACAACTGCAGTAGCCATCAAAATATTCTACATGTCTGTAATATGTTTGTTGGTCCATCATACACATTGCTGCTGGATGTGTTTTCCAAAATGCAAAACAATTATCGTACTTTATAGCATACCTAACATCACAATTATCCATGGTTTTTAGGGCAAAAAAAATCTGTTTTAATCAGAGACCTTCCCAGACTCTGACACATATGCCACCACCACCCAGAGTTCTTCTCTGGGGGGTTGAGCTCAGTGGTCTCTGAGGTCACTATCACAGATGACTGGAGGTGTATTCTCTGGGTGACACTGCTGCTCACATCACCAAGGACTCTGAAGGTTTTTTTCTCTGGGTGTTGTAGTCACAGGAACTGCTGCCATTGGCCAGAGGTTTCCTCTTGGGGCACAGCTGAAAACACACAAAGGTATTTTCTCTGCTCACTGCTGCTGTTGATGTTGTCACAGTGACCATCCCCAGAGGCCTGCTACCCCTGACACCGACTGGGATGCCTGGCTGTCACCACTGTTGCTAGCCAATGCACTGCCACTGTTGCTCCCTGAAGAACAGTTGGAGGTATTCTCTCTGGGTGCTCCTGCAGCTTCAGCCACAATTGATGCTCTCACAGTTGCCCCACATTTTTCCAATGCCACTGACTTCTGTAGCTGCTGCTATCCCTCTGCCTGCTGCCACTGACTCCTGCTACTAACACTTCCACCACTACCCAGAAGTCCACTGCCAGGGAAAGTCCAGGCTTGGTTTTATGAAGCTCCATTCATTTTGAAATGCCAGACCGATCATAGGGTTCATTTGGGTTGCCAGTTGGTTTACTTCCACTTCCATCTTGGGACACAGCTGCCCCTATCTGTGGACACTGGCCAGGATCTGGAGATTCACCATCAAGGTGCCTATGGGTTTGGTTGTACATGGGATCTTTCTTTTGGAAGTGCAGATTGCCAGCATCTAGTTAGCCTTTCTCAGGGTTGCTCATGCCTATTAATCTCTCTCCAAATTATTGTGGAATTAAGAACTTGGGACTGCAACATGGCTAAACCAAAAATATCTGAGGCACGTATTGGTGAGACAGTGATTGAATCTGCCAGGAACTCTCTGGAACAACAATCTTGTGGGAAGTCAGAGAAAAGGGCTGAGAAGATTTTAGATGCTGGCACAGAGAGCACAGAGATTTATTTTATTGATGTGTTTTTCTTCTATGTTATCTCTACACACCATACTTAGACCAGGTTTGTGTGTGTGTGTGTGTGTGTGTGTGTGTGTGTGTGTGCAGCTGGTACAGAGGACAGTGGCACCTGCATGGTGCTTTAGAGTTCTGCTGTATATTTTTGTAAGTTTAAATTATATTCTCTTCATATGTACTTTTCCTTTCACTTGTCTCTCTCCCTGGATTCTCTTTCTATCTTTTTTCCACCTAACAGCTAATGTCCGTTGATTCCTATTTCACTCTTCCTGTATAGTTTTGCTTCTGGCTTCTCTCTTTCTCCCTCATGAACACCATGTCCTGCACTGTTCCTGATTTTTCTTTGTCCACTATATGAGAATGCAAATATATTTGGCACATTTTCTGCTTTATTGTGGAAAGTGACTGAACTAATTATTGCTGTTTATAGTGAGAAGGCAGTGGATTCCTTTCTGGGAGTATTAGATTTGAGGTTGTATATTACTTGCACTGGGCCCTATTGGTATCAGTCACCCTCTTAAATGGGATACTGGAAATCTTCAAGAACATTATAGAATTACAGGGTAGAGTCACTGCTGACTTAGGGCTATACAAAAAGATGGGAACACAAAGAACATGAAAAAAGGGAACAAATTGCCACAAATAAACCAAGATGCCCCAGTAAGAGAATCCACTAACTAAAGAGTAGAAAAAAATGACCCAGAAAGGGTTTAGAATGTACATAGTTAATCTGATCTGTGAAGTAAAGGATGGTATAAACAGTGAAAGGAAAGAGAAAATACAGAAAGTGAAATATCACTTTGATAAAGAGTTAAAGAATGTGAAAAAAGGAGAAATCCTTGAGATAAAGAAATCAATAAATTATAAAGTTAATGGAAACCATCACCAACAGACTAGATATTTGGGAAGACAGAATCTCAGACAAAATTGCAGATTGGTAAAATAAATTAGACCCAAGAATGTGCTGTCTCTAATGACTAACCTGATAGGCAAAGACCTCCACAGACTGAAGGAGAAAGAATGGGAAAAAACATATTCCTCGTATGGATTATGTAAATAAGCAGGACTGTCCCTCCTCATATCAAACAAAATGGACTTCAAGTCAAAGTTACTCAGAAGGAACAAAGCAATTCATTTTATTCTACTTAAGGTAATTAAATACAACAGAAAGACATATTGATTATAAATATTTATGCCCCAAACAAAGTAGCATGTATATATATCAAATAAACCTTCCTCAATTTTAAGAATCATATAGACCATAACACGATAATATTGGGTGACTTTAACACAACTCTCTTACCACTGGACAGATCATCTAAACAAAAACTAAATTAAGAAACTATAGAACTAAATAATACCATCAATAATTTAGACTAAACAGTCATATATAGAATATGTCATCCATCAATATGTGAATGCACTTTCAGCAGTACATAGATCCTTATCTAAAATAGACAACATATTATGCCATAAAGCAACTTTTCATGAACAAAAAAATGGATATAATACTCTGCATTCTTTCATATCATAATGGACTGAAATTAGAAATAAATAATAAAATAAAAATAGAAGCTACTCTAACACATGGAGACTAAATACACTATTTAATGATGAATGGATAGTACAATAAATAGAGGATGAAATAAATAAATACTTAGAGGTAAATGAGAACACTGATACAACATACCAAAATCTCTTGGACACTACAGAAGCAGAAGTAAGAGGAAAATTCATTGCAGTGAGTTAACTTATTAAAAGAAAAAGTGAGCAAATAAATGACCTAACATTACAGCTAAAAGTCCTAGAAAAAGAAAAACAAATCAACACAAAAATAGTAGAAGACAGGAAACAAAATCAGAGCTGAAATCTTTGAAATTTAAACAAAAGAAAATATTGGAAAATTGGCAAAACAAAAAATTAGTTCTTTGAAGTAATCAATAAAATTGATAAATCCTAGCCACACTAGCAAAAAGAAAAAAAAAAAAAGAAAACTGAAGTTAGTAATATAAATGATGAAAAAAGAAATATCAAAATAACCACAACTGAAATAAAGAAGATAATTAGAAACTATTTTGAAAATATGTACTAAAAAAATAAAAAATATTGAAGACATTAACAAATTTGTAGAGACATATGACCTTCATAAACTGAATCAGAATTTCATACATGACTTAGACAAAATTTCAAATAATGAAATAGAAAACACCCTTAAAAGTCTACCAATTAAGAAAAGCCCAGGACCAGACAGATTCTCAGCTAAGTCCTACAGGAACACCAAAGAAGAATTAACACCAACAACTGTAAAATGATTACATGAAATAGACAAGGAGGAAACCCTTTCAAACTCATTCTATAAAGCTAACATCACCCTTATGCCAAAACCAGATAAGGCACATCAAGGAAACAAAACTTCAAACCAATACTCCTCATGTACAAAGATACAAAAATTCTTAATAAAATTCTTGTCAATTTTATACAAAAACATTTTTAAAACATAGGGCACCAAAATGGAGTATGGTTCATCTCAAGGATGCAGGGTTGTTTCAACTTGTGGAAATCAATAAACATAATTCATTGTATCAATAGACTTAAAAACAAGAATCATATGATCATCTCAATAGATGCAGAAAAAGCATTTGAAAAAGTACAGCACCCATTTATGTTCAAAACACTAGAAAAAATGAGGGATAGTAGAAACATATGTCAACATTATAAAAGTCATATATGCTAAACCTAAGGTAAACATATGTCTAAACAGAAAAAAAAATTGAATGCATTCCCTCTAAAAACTGGAACAAGACAAGGATGCCCGCTTTCACCACTTTTATTCAAAATTGTCTTCTAATCTGTAACCATAACAATTAGAAAAAAGAAAGACAGTGAAGGTAGACAAATAGGTATAGAAGAATTCAAACTATCACTATTTGCCAATATATGCTTATATATTTGAAGAATTCAAAGAATTTCACCAAAAACTTCTAATAAATTCACCAAAGTAGCAGGATATAAAATTCATACCCCCAATTCAAACACATTCTTATATATTGATAATAAATCCACTGAAAGAGAAATAAAGAACACTACTACATTCAAAATCACCAAAAAAAAAAAAATACTTGGTAATCAAACTAACAAAAGAGGAGAAATAACTCTGCAATGAAATCTACAGAATACTAAAGAAAGGAATTGAGGATCTTAGAAGATGGAAAGCCCTCCCATGCTCCTGGATGGGCTGGACAAATATTGTAAAAATGGCCATACTACCAAAAGCATTATAAAAATTTAATGCAATTCCTGTTAAAATTCCAATGACTTTTTCAGAGTACTAGAAAAAGCAATCATGAAACTTATTAGGAAAAATAAGACACCAAGAATAGCAAAAGCAATCCTTAGCAAGAAAAGTGAAGCAGAAGGCATCACAATACCAGTCCTTAAGTTATACTGCAGAGATATAGTGATGAAAGCATCATGATATTGGCACCAAAACAGACATGTAAACCAATGGTACAGAGTGGATGACACAGAGAGAAACATACATAAATGTAGTACCTCATAATAGACAAAGGCACCAAAAACATTAACTGGAGAAAAGACAGCTGACTCAACAAGTGCTGCTTGAAAAAATGGAAAACCATATACAACAAAATTAAATTAAACCCTATCTCTCACACTGCATGAAATTCAACTCACAGTGGATCAAGGACTTAAGCACTAGAACAGAGACCCTGTGTGTAATAGAGGAAAAGTAGGCCCAAATCTTCACCATGATTGCCTAGGTTGTGACTTCTTTAACATGACATTTAAGCACAAGTAGTAAAATCTAGAATCAATAAATGAGATGGACTGAAACTAAAAAACATTTCAGCAAAAGTAACAATCAATAATGTGAACAGAGAGTCTATAAATTGGTAGAAAATCTTTACCACATGTACCTCAAATAAATCATTAATCTCTAGGGTATATAATGAACTCAAAAACTTTAACATCAACAAAAAAAATAACCCAATCAAGAAAATGGGCTAAGGAAATAAATAGACACTTCACAGAAGAAGGTATGTATCAATCAACAAATAATGAAAAATTTTTCAACATCTCTAGCAATTAGAGAAATACAAATCAAAAGTACTCCTAGATGTTATCTCACTCCAATCAGAATGGTAATTTTCAACAATACAAGCAACAATAAATGTTGGCAAGGATGTTGGGGAAAATTACAATCATACATTGCAGGTGGGAATGCATATTAGTGAAATCATTGTCCGGAGCTGGCAGGTCACGCGCCCTGCCTTGCCTCAAGGTCACATGCCTTGGCTCATGGTCACATGCCTTGGCTCATGGTCAGGCGCCTTGACTCATGGTCATGCCCCCTGCCTCACCTCATGCTGAGCTAAGATGGCGCCTGCCAGATGCTGGCGGGGTGTGCCATTACCTGTTTACACACCTGTCAGACTATACCAGGTGAATCAGACTAGATTGCGTGGTGCTTCATGATTGGACAACTACACTTCCTTATTGGAGTTCTGCGTGAGACTAGTCTTGCCTTCGCACGCTTTCCTCTGATTGGTTTCTGTACTTTATATTAACTGTGTTTATTCCTCTAATAAATGAGACTTGATCAGGCTTTTGTCTTGTCTCCATTTCTCGTGTCTCTTGTCTCTCTCAATCCCAGGACCCCCCTCCAGGTACCCATTGATGTCCTGCGGGTCGGGGCAAATTATTACTAAAATTAGCATGGAGATTCCTAAGAAAACTTGGAATGGAACCACCATTTGACCCAGTTATCCCACTCATCAGTTTATATATAAATAACTTAAAACAAATGTACTACAGTGACACAGGCACATTGTGTATAGCAACTCAATTCACAACAGCTAAGCAATGGAACCAACTTGGATGACCTTCAATAGATGAATGGATAAAGAAAAAGTGATTATATAAATATATGTGATGGACTATTATGCAACTTTAAAGAAGAATGAAATTCTGGCATTTGCTGGTAAATGAATGGAGTTAGAGGATATCACCTAAGGGGAATAAAGCAAAATAAAAAACTCAAAGTCTGAGTGTTTGTCCTGATATGCGGATGTTATCTCACTTTAAGTGGAGGAAGGCAATAGGGAAGAGTAGAGTTCATATATATTAGGTAGAGGGGAATGAAAGGAGGGGAAGTAGTATGGAGGAATAAATGATATCAGAATGAAAGTCATTATTACCTCATGTACATATATGACTGCATGACCAATGTGATCATACAAGCTGTATAATCAGAAAAATGAGAGATTACACTTAATTTATGTATAATTTATCAAAATGTATAAATGCATTCTACTGTCATGTATAACTGATAAGGACAAAATATCTGGTTTATTGCAAAATTTAAGTAAATTAATTAATAAAATAAAGTGTCACAAAATTTTAGGTGTGAAAAAATTTTGTTCCTGTGTATATCTTCAGCTTCATCCCCATAGCTGATTTTTAGACCTTCTTTTATGCCCCTGACAAAAAAAAAAAAAAAAAAAAAAAAAAAAAAAAAAAAAAAAAACTGCTGTACATCCTCTGTGCATTGATTTTTTCCCCTCTGGTTTAAATGCCAGTTATACTTCTCAGCTAACTATTCAAGTTTTTCAAGTATGATATTATATGTTTTTCCTCCAGCAATCTTTCAGTTGCACTCTGTATTTCTCCGACTTTATCATTGGCACTTCTCATGGAGTTGGGTATTTGCTTTTACTTCACTACCAGACTTCTTATTAGAAACACTGGCCATGTTCTGTATAATACTCTTAGTTCCATCAAGCCCCTTACTCTCTGAGATAAATGCCCTGGGTATGCTGTTAGAAATTTTGTATATTATGGGAATATACATTGGTGCCAGATTCTAGGGTGTACTTGGATATTAATTTCATGATTGTAATGAAGCAACTAAAACTTAAAGAATAAAGGAGTCAAATTACTTTAATTTTACAAAGAACAGCTGTGCTCAAAAATCAAGGTTTGTGAAAGGAAGAAATTAAGCTTGGTTTTGAAAAGGGTTTATTTTAATTTTGGGGTTTCACTTGAATATTTTTAATTAAGCAATTGAATATGTATTTATAGGTTTATTCATAGTTTGGAATTTAGATGAGAATATATGCTGGTGATAGGATTTGAAATACATTATCATACAAGTGGTGATTTTGAAGAGACCATATTATGAGATATTGGCATGCTAGAAGCAGAGTGATGAGGAAAAAATTTATATACCATGCCAACGTGAAAGAAAATGGAAGAAGCAATAAGGAGTAGGAGGAGAAACAGATGTTCTTGTACTGATATATGCAGAAAATTCAGTGCATATGGAGGCATATTTTATTTGTAAGTATTTATGCAGTGGAGCAAATGTGCCCCTTATGGGAGTATGGAATGTTTCAAAATCTATTTTGTTCAACATGATAGCCAATGTGTCTGTTGTGTCCTTTAAAAGTAGAACTGTGTACATAGATATTTTATTTTAATTAATTTCTGTAGATTTATGTTTAAACTAAACTTGTGACCAGTTGAATTGTGCAGTTGTGGAGGTATAACCAAATGTGAGGCTGTGATTTAGAATTTGGAAAGTCACCATTTTTAGAGGGAATTGTTTGTGAAATTGTAGTGGATACTGAAATGAAAGAAGTTCAACAGCTTAGCAAAGTGAGAATGGGCTAAGAACACTGAAAAATTTTCTTTGAAGGAAAAATGTAAGATTATGTTATATTGGATAAGATAAAAGACCAAAATACAGACAGCTGAGAATGGAGCAGGGATGTTCAAACAATTGATTTAGCTTGTCCCTGTGGAAGCTTTACATGGCAGGAGTATTTGGGTTGACCTCTGAATGTGATTGGGTTTGTAATTTTCTTATTTAAGTTTAGGATTATCATCTTTTTATCTACTCCATGGTAGGTGTGGTTTGAAGGAGATGCAGGAGTAGTGGGAGTGATAATATTCTTGTGGTTTAGGTGAGTTGAAGGACATTGGGCAGTTTTTTCCTATTGATTTCTGTGATCTTCATCCAGAAACAGACTTTGGGAGTGAGGATCAGTAGCCTGCAATTTGCTTTCCTTACTAAGAAATTGGAATTAAAATACTATTAATTATTTCACAGTTTTGATTATAAAATTTATAAACACTTTCTGTTCTTTAAAACCCAAGTATGAAGGTACATAGGCTTATGTGGGAGGCACGGGGATATACAGTACTGTTGGAGGCCACTGCCCTTTAGGGCCCGCAGTGGTGGCTGGCCTCACCCTAAGATGGCACCGAGAAGCCCAACTGCAAGTGCTTTCTATTGGCTGACTGATCTCCTCCACGTCCGTGCTTAGCTCGTGATCAGTACATGTCCTCATTAGCCACCATTAAGTCTCCATGAGCCAAACGCCTGTTATATCCCATAAAGCTGCGTACTTTGCGTGGCAGCGGGAGCAAGCAAGGCAAGGTGGGCAGGCAGCAACTGCAGGATGAGAGAAGAGGAGAGGCGGCCGCGGCGTGACGAGAGAGGAAGAAGAGAGAAGTGGCAGCTGCATGAGAGAAAAGAAGGAGAGAGAAAGCTGCATGACAAGAGAAGAAGAAGAAAAAGACAGTGGCGGTAGAGGAGGAGGAAGAACCAGGCACTCGGCTCAGAAGCTCTCCCATAAAAATAAGGACCTTAAAACTTCATTTGAGAGCCAAGTCTTCATTGTACTCGCTGGACGAGACAAGTGGTGCCGAAATCCTGGACCCCTCGCACCGCCACAAAAGAGGTAAGTAATATCCAGTTAAAACAACTGTTAAAACTAAACAAGTCAAGTAAAAGAAGTTAAGAAAGGTTAAAGCAGGTACAGGGGGCTGGGTGAAGTAACCCCCAGCGTAGCTGGGTTGAAGAGGGCCCAGGTACAGAGAACTGGGTAAAGTAACCCCCAGTGGACTGGCCAGGTATTAAGATTTTGTGTGTTTGTTGTTTGTCAAGAGTTCATGTCTTTGGTTGTATTGTATTGTTGCAGAGTGCTACTGTTCTTAGTTGTTTTAGTGTGACTTAGCATTGTAGTGTAGGTAGCATTTAAAGCTTTAGAAAATGGGTGGCAAAACATCACAGATCAGAATGGAGGGTCCACTTAGAGACTTATTAAAAGTAAACGGAACACCTCTAAAAACAAAGACTGCGAGGCTTTTCCTCAGAACAATAGAGGAAGCTGCGCCATGGTTTTTAGATGAGGGATTCTTAAATATACCACAGTGGGATCACTTAGGAGAGGATCTAAGAAAGAGGGAGAAAGTAGAACCATTGCCGGTGGGCATGAGCACAATTTGGACGTTGATTCACGGGTGCTTAATTAATCCGAGGCCAACGTTTAAAGATACTTTAGAAAAAGGAGAAGACACTTTAGAGGAGAAAAATGAGGAACAGGAAAAAATTACACAAGGAATGCAAAGGCTAAACTTTAAGAGAGGAGGACCCCCAGGATCATGTTTCTATTGTAAACAACAAGGACACTTTAAAAAACAATGTCCCCAGTTAAAACAGCAAGACAGACCTCAGAGAAGGCCTAAACCTGGAGTCTGCCCAAGATGTAGAAAGGGATAACATTGGGCTAGTGAATGTAGATCTATGACAAATGTAGATGGTAATGCTATCCTTCCTCGTGGAAGTTCAAAAAACAAGGGATGGGGACCACAAACCCAGGGCCCGGCACAAATGTATGGGGTGATTCAAAAAGTGGCCAGGACACATTATCCAGTGACAGACCAAGGAGAGCGACACCAGGAGGTGCAGGACTGGACCTCTGTTCTACCACCAGAGTAATACTAATGCCAGAAATGGGAGTACAAGTCATACCTGTTGACTTTAAGTGTCCCCTACCTGAGAACACCATGGGGCTATTATTAGGCAGAAGCTCCAGTGCACTCAAAGGATTGATGATAGTTCCAGGAGTTGTAGATCAAGATTATACAGGAGAAATTAAAGTGCTTGCTTCATCACCTCAGGGCATTATTTCCATTTCTCCAGGAGACCGAATAGCTCAGCTTTGTATACTACCTAGTCTTCATGGCTCATTCCCATCCCAACGTTTTAGGGGAGATAAGGGTATGTGATCTACAGGCATCGATTTGGCCTGACTTACTATGGAACTAAAAAACAGACCTATGTTAGAATTAATTGTAAAAGGAAAAATTATAAATGGATTTTTAAACACAGTAGCAGACACAAGTATCATAGCAGAAAAAGACTGGCCAAAGGATTGGCCCACACAAAAGGCAAATCAAACATTGAGAGGATTAGGTATTGCCACAGAACCAAAAAAGAGCTCCATGTGGCTACAATGGAAAAGCCCAGAAGGTCAGGAAAGACTTTTCTAACCATATGTCTTAGAACAAATCCCAGTGACACTATGAGGTAGAGATATTTTAAATCAAAAGGGGATGAAAATAACCACAGAAGGAATATACAGTGAAAAAGCACAAAACATAATGAAAAAACAAGGGCACAAGTGGGGAAAGGACTTAGGAATCAATGAACAAGGCATAACCGAACCAATATCAATTAAACAAAAAGGTGATAGACAGGGATTGGGTTTTTCCTCGGGGCCACTGATGAAATAATTAAAATAAAATGGAATATAGAAAAACCAATCTGGATCCCTCAGTGGCCCCTAAATACAGAAAAACTTAAAGCAGCCCAGGAATTAGTACAAGAACAATTAGAGGCAGGGCACATAAGACCCTCCACATCACCTTGGAATACCCCCATATTTATTATAAAAAAGAAATCAGGTAAATGAAGATTATTACATGACCTAAGAGCCATCAATGCCGTAATGCAATCCATAGTGCCAATTCAGTTGGGCCTACCAGTCTTATCAGCATTACCAAAGGACTGGAAATCAATAATATTAGATATAAAGGATTGTTTTCTCTCTATTCCTCTCCACCCTGATGACATAGAAAAGTTTGCTTTTACGGTCCCCTCCATTAATCATGGACAGCCTGATGCCAGATATGCATGGAAAGTCCTACCCCAAGGGATGGCCAATAGTCCAACCATATGTCAAATTTACGGAAATAGTGCTTTAATACCAATCAGAAATAATACCCAGATATAATTATATATCATTATATGGATGATGTATTAATTTGCCACCCAGAACAAACAATAATAGATAAGGTATTAGTGATCTAATTAGTCATTTAAAGACAAGAGGACTTATTATAGCACCTGAAAAGATACAAAGACAAGTTCAAGAATTTTTAGGCACTAAAATAAACAGCACAATCATTACACCCCTAAAAACTTCTCTTAGACTTGACCATCTTAATACCTTAAATGATTTTCAAAGGTTATTAGGTGATATTAATTGGATAAGGCCATACCTTAGATTAACTACTCAAGATTTAGGACCATTATTTAATATCTTAAAAGGAGATGCTCATCCTTCTTCACCCAGAAAACTTACAGGGGAGGCCAGAAAAAAACCCTAGATGTAGTACAAAAAAGACTAGACGAGGCAAAGGTTGATCATATATAACTGTCAGCATCTCTATCACTCATAGTACTTCCAAATAATTTAGTCCCTACAGGAGTCCTCTGGCAACAAGGACATTTACCCTACTCTCCAGGAAAAACAATAGTTTCTTATCCTGAAGCAATGGCACAAATAATATTCAAGGCATTAAAATCAGCCATCATAGTATTTGGAAAAACTCCAAACAAGATAATAACCCTATATAATACAGAACAAATTTCTTACTTAAACAATAATAACAATGATTGGGCAATTCTCATGTTCACAACTTCTGCCCAATTTAACAATCATTATCCAAAACATACATATATACAATTTTATCTAAGAAATCATGTGATTCAAATAAAAATTACAAAAAGGGAACCTATAAGACAAGCAGTGGTAGTGTTTACTGATGGTTCCAATATTGGTACGGGAGCATATTTTCATAAAGACAAGGTACAAACATTTCTTTTTCCAAAGGCTTCTGCACAGCAAATAGAATTATTAACAATAGAACAAACATTAAAAGATTTTCATAAAGTTCCTGTAAATATTCTGTCAGATAGCCATTACGCTGTTAATGCAGTTCAACACCTGGAAGACGCCTGCCTAATCAACAAAAATTCCACCATATTCAACATACTCTTAGCATTACAAAAACTCATTTGGAGTAGAACAGAGCCATTCTACATAGGACATTTAAGAGTTCACACAGACTTGCCAGGTCTGTTAACACAGGGCAATAATATAGCTGATCTAGCCAGAAGGGATTCTCATGTTTTTTTCTATAATAGAAGAAACACAAAACTTCCATAGTAAATTTTATGTGAATTCTAAAACCTTACAAATAAAATTGAATATAACCAAAGAACAAGCCCGAACCATTGTAAAAAACTGTAATAATTGTATAACATACATAAATTCACCTAATAATAGCATTAATCCAAAAGGCCTATTGCCCAACCATCTATGGCAGATGGATGTAACACATATTCCAGAGTTTGGAAATCTCAAATTTGTTCATGTAACTATTGATACCTACTCAGGAGTTATATTTGCTTCATTACATAGTGGAGAAAAAATAAAAGACGTAATATCACATTGCTTACAGGCCTTTGCGACTTGGGGAAAGCCTAAACAATATAAGACAGATAATGGGCCTGCATATATTTCTGCATCATTTAAAAATTTCTTAAGTACCTTTGATATTTCCCATTCCACTGGAATTCCATACAATCCTATGGGACAAGGAATCATTGAAAGAGGCAATCAAACACTAAAGGCTGTTTTAAATAAACAGAAAGGGAGAATAGGAGACACATACAGGTCTCCTAAAGATAAACTAAACATAGCATTATTTACTTTAAATTTTTTAAATTTGGACAAAGTGGAAAAACAGCCGCAGATAGACACGAAAATCCTACAGTGGCTCCAAAGGTCCCTGTACAATGGAAGGATGTACTCAATGGACAATGGAGAGGCCCGGATCCAGAGTTATTCTGGAGTCGAGGCTCCATATGTGTTTTCCCACAGGGTGAAAAAACACCAGTCTGGGTCCCACAGAGATTAACAAGACCCGCATCTAAGACTTCATCATCCCTTACCATTAACTAATACCTCTTCTATTCTTCCACCTATTTTTAGTACCAATGCTTCGACAGGATTGCCTGCAGTTCTCTTTGATTCACAGACCGTTCTTTTAATGCTACATCTTTTTCTTTACCAGGATGATGTTCAGTTAGGAATGAAACGTGTCAATCTTTATGATAACTGGCTTCTGCTTTCTAACACAAAAGGATATACTAATATACAGTCATTTTTCAGCCTTCTGGGAGTGGAACATAAATTGTGCCAGTGGAACTCCTCTAATTGGGACAATTCTTCTTTCCTATCTGCTACTCAGTCTCTTACCTGTAATGGAAGCATAAACTTTCCTCCCATTCCAGTTTGTGTGTCACCCCCTTTCATATTTCTATTAACTAACCATAGTACTACTGTCCTAAATTGTTCTGATGCTAATGTAACTTGTTTCCTTTCACAATGTTGGAATACCTCCCAGTTTTCCGTTGCAGTAACCAGTCTCCATAACTGATGAAGAGCTGCCTGATTTTGTCTAGAAACAAAAGAGACTTCAGCATTACAGCAGCAGTGGTTACAGCGGTGGCTGTGTCTGCTGCTGCAGCTGTGGTAGCAGCGACAGCATTAGCTACTACAATACCAATAGCACAAGCTGTCAATAATATAGCTGAAAGAGCCACCTCAGCTTTCCAAACACAAAAGGTTATCGATGCCCACTTAAAGGATGGCATAACTGATCTTATACTCCTGATAACCTTACCACTCAATTATGATTAGAGACTGAAACATGGGCAGACATCATGGCCCTTGGAATACTTATGGTACTGGGTTTAGACTAATGATCTGATGCCTTATGCACGTAAGACGCCAACAACAGGGAGAACGTCAGACCATCAAAATGGCACTTATGGCACTTAAAACTGGCACATCTCCCCAGGTGTGGCTAAATATGCTGGGTCAGTAGCCAATGACAGGTAAGCAAACAGAGACATATATTCAACCTAAGACAGGTCCTCATCCCAAGATGGGTGAGATACCAACGATGGGTAAGAATATGTTCTGCTGTTATGCAACCTAAGACAGGCACGATCCTGGGGATCCAAAGTCACAGATAGGCTCATGGGGGCCCATACCAACCTAAGACAGAGTTCTGACACGTGGAGGTCAGAATTCCGATGACGGGTAAGGATGGTGCTCGCCTCATGAGCTATCATGATGACCTGATCCTAAGCCATTAATAAAACAGAAAGGGGAAGATGTTGGAGGCTGCTGCCCTGTAGGGCCCACAGTGGTGGCTGGCCTCGCCCTAAGATGGCACCGTGAAACCCAGCTGCAAGTGCTTTCTATTGGCTGACTGATCTCCTCCGCGTCCGTGCTTAGCTGGTGATCAGTACATGTCCTCATTACCCATCATTAAGTCTCCACGAGCCAAACGCCTGACCCATTAAGGTGATTGGTTGTTATGTCCCATAAAGCTGCATACTTTGCATGGCAGCGGGAGCAAGCAAGTCAAGGAGGGCAGGCAGCAGCTGCAGGATGAGAGAAGAGGAGAGGAGGCCGCGGCATGACGAGAGAGGAAGAAGAGAGAAGTAGCAGCTGCATGAGAGAAAAGAAGGAGAGAGAAAGCTGCGTGACAAGAGAAGAAGAAGAAGAAGACAGTGGCGGTAGAGGAGGAGGAAGAACCATGCACTCAGCTCAGAAGCTCTCCCATAAAAATAAAGACCTTAAAACTTCATTTGAGAGCTGAGTCTTCATTGTACTCGCTGGACGAGACACAGTACTACTACCTTTTGCTCAGTTTTGCCATGATCCTAAAATTTCTCTATAAGTATCTTATTAGAAAATCTGAAAATCATTATCTAAATTTTAATTGTAGGGAGGTGGTGTGGTTTCATCTCAGTGATTCAGACTTGGAGGGCAGAAAATCTGGCTTTTTTAGTCTCACTTCTAACTGCCGACTTCTAATTACCTGTTTGTGTTAAGGGCAAAATAAGATTCCTTTAAAACTAAATACAAGTAATAGTCTTTTATATACTGTTGATTTCTACATTGTTATTTTCCAAGTTGAGGTTTATCTGTGTTTAAAGACTAAAGACTCCATTTGTGAAGTAGTTGTATCTTTCTCCAATGATATTTTTAAAATAAGAACTAAATACTTATTCTTGATTATGAGACCATATCCTATTTAAATTCAATTTTCTTAGTAGAGGTTTTCAATTCTGTTTTTGGAAGAGTGGAGCTATTTGAATGCAGAGTAGAAACTTGTGAGGAGTGGTTATATAAATTAGAAAACTCATTGGATTCCCCAAATTTTATAGTCTGCCTTTCTCCCAGAAGTTATAACACATGTTACTTTTTTTTATATACAATTTGGGAATACATTTATGCTTTGAAACAAATCAAGGAATATCCTAAGTTATGTTATATATAATAATGATCTGTTTCATGGCTATCACAGGAAAACCAAAAATCTGGAGATTCAATAATGGACACCACATTCATTTTTTTTTTTTTTTTTTGAAAAACAACTAGCAGATTCTTTCTTTGAGTGTTTCTTTGTACTTCTCATTCATTTGTGTTAAGACACTTTCATCTCTCATTCTTTCCTTTTTGTACTTTGAATCCAGTGGCACTTTACCAGTGAAATATATTTCCATTTCCTCCTTTTTATATTTATATTTTGAGGCAAGTTGTCACTACGCTGCTGAAATTGCCTTCAAACTTGTGATCCTCCAGACTTAGCTTCTTCGGTTGCTGGGATTAGACATATGGGCTACTCTATGCAGCCAAAGATTTTGTCTTTAATGAAAGTTATGCTTACTATGAAGATTTCAAACAAAGTATGGTATTTTATCTGTGATTTCTTTCATTTGTTTCTTTAGTCACTTAACTATGAAACACTCTTAATCACTGGGTATATACTTACATGCTGGATAGTCATTGTGTTAGTGTCTGACCTCCAGAATCATATATTGAAATAATTGTTATTTATCAACTGAACTTTTCTGGAGTGAAAATTTAGCTGTATCTTTAAAATATTATGTATCTAACTATAAAATGTACATGAGTGTGAGTACAGATTTTATGCATCCTTCACATTCACTGGGCAGACAGTTCAGTTCTTAATCACAGCAATATAGGCAGCATGGTGCTAATTCTTTTTCAGACTTCATCCTTTTAGTATGACATTCTGTTTGACTTGCAGTCTTTGATAGTACTGTTTTTTTGTGCTGGTGTCATGTCATTGATTTCACACTTTTATGTGTGACCTATTTTCCATAATTATGTCATAAAACTTTTAAGATAATCAATATTTATTACATGTGCACAACTTGCAAGGTAGTTCTCATATATAATGTGGGGGCCTAGAATTGTAGTTAATAATTTCAAGTAATTAACCTCATTAGAAAAACTTACTGGAGGTTTCCCTGGCCTGAATCCTGCATCCCTCCATTCTTCCCTACCCTCCCTACATCCTTTTCACCAATGGGCTCCTGGTCCCATTGCTTTTTCTCCCTCCCTTTCTTATTCTCACTCCACCTGGCCTTCTCCCTCTCTTGTCCTGAACAGCTCTGCTGGGCATCTGTTGGCCACCTTGTGCTGGGTCCTGCAGCCAGCCTTCTGCCCACCACATTGTGATGGAGGTGCTGCAGATAAATCCTGCAGCAAGTTTGTCTTTCAGTTATGCTGTAGTATGTGGGGGCACCAAGAGTCCAGGACAATTCCCAGGCCTCTGGTCAGGAACGTGTGGCCTTCTGGGGTCCCCAGAGCATGATCTCTCCTCTCAGGTAACCACTCTGACTCACACCATGCACAGTCTCAATGGGCTCTCCAGGAAGAATCACATAGAAAGCCTGTCTTTTCACTACTTGTTGACAGGTCTATCTCTATTGAGTCAGGCATCTGAATCTTGTTTGTCATCAAAGTCCACTGAATTTTCTAATACATGTCCTTGCATGGTTTCCCTAATGCTTATGTACCCCACAGGGAAGAATAGATGTTTGAGTAGGTCACCCAGAAAAGCAGGTAGGTTATTTGAAATAAGCAGTCATCAGACTTTCCAGTCTTTACTGGTTCAGTTACTATGCTACAACACCAACTTGCAGTGCTACAGAACATCACCAACTCCTAAGTACTTCACAGTTGTGGGGAAAATGAGGAAGCTGAAGAATTGCCAGCAGTCCTTCAGAGGACAAAGCAAATAATTGATTTGTCTTAAAAATGCCATGGAGGTCTACATATCCCAGTTATGTCTTTGATCCCATAGAATGGGTCAGCCACAGAGAAAACATTAACCAGAGGCCAACCATAGCCTCATGCTTGATGTGTGTTACCACTGATAAGAAGATGAAAATAAAGAAGTTGAGATTTTAGCTTAATTGTGATTCTCTCTGGCCCCTGCTGAGGGGGATACTGTGAGAAATGATGGCTTTTTGGAATCCTGGAAAATGACTTAAAGATGTTTATGCAGTTCCCCCAGGCATGCGGAGACTCATTAGTGCTCCACTGGTCAGGACCTTCGATTACAAAAAGGAAAAGAACCTTCTCATGTTCAGCAAGTTCTAGTGAATCTTCTCATCTTCATCCATGCCCTGCAGTGTGATTTCACCTATTCTCAAAAGGTGGCATGAGGGCAGGGACATTCCTGACCAAATTAAGCACAAGAAGAGTGTTATGCCCACATGAAGGAAATGGTACACCTAGGGACTTGGAAATCAACCTCAAAGTTAGCTGGGACACCAAAGTTGATGACAGAAAAGAGCTGCTCTTGGCATTGCATTTTCTAACTCTGTTTAACTTGGCATAGGGAAGATCTTATTTTCTTAAAAGAATTGAGTGAATCTGAACTGTATAAATAATTTAATTCTTTTTCTGATGTCAGTAACCATGGTTGGTATTAAAAATCTGTCTTTCCTGTTTCATTTTAGGTCTAAGCACAACTCTAAAGAAGTATTGTCATACTACTTCACTGAAATTTTTAGTTTCATTCTTTAAAATTACTCATAGTTATTTGTACATGGCAGTAGAATGCATTTTGATTGATATTCTTAAGCCATGCTATGTAGAATTGGGTGTAGGAGGCAGAAGTCTCATCTTGTCCATAGATACGTGTAAATTTTTTATTTATTTTTTCTGGGTAGGGCATCAGAAAGGACACCAATTTTAAAAGAGTTCACATTTAAAAATAAAATCAGAGGTATTAGGCATGTGACAACTTTGTGGTGCATATAACTTCAAAAGAGAAAAACCATATTTTGTATTTTAGAAAAGCTTTAGAATCTGTTTTGTTGCTCAGTAACTCCCATAAGCACTTTAGTTTCTTTAAAAAATTTTCTGATTTATAGATTGAGGTTTCAGACATATCATGACGACATTTATGCAAATCAGTAGAGAGTCATTTTGTTTCACTCTCTGATGATGATAATTGCCATTTTTTAGAGAGTCATTATTCACTGCTGGATTTTGAATTTTTTATTTGAGTAAATTGAGGTACTTGGGCAAATGTGAGGTGGTGTAAGGAAAGTCTTTCCTCATAAGTCATGCTTTAGAAAAACACACTCACCATACCTATAATGTGCTGCACATTGCAAGAAACATGAGAGAGCCATGAATTTGCAAAAGCCTTCATGTCCTTTGCAAGCTGAGGTATTGCCAATGATTATCTTTGCTTAAGGAAAGATGTCTGAATTTCTTCTTGCTGTTTTGGTATATTAGTTTGAAACTGATGGATCTACTGGCATTTTTAGGAGACTATTAGCAATGAGAAAACTTTTGTGTGTCTGTTCACTGAATTTAGCTTTTCACTTCCAACATGTTTCTGTGGTCCATGCCCCACAGGAAAATTATGAGCTCTTCCCTTTTCAATATTCAGCTTACAAACTCTGTACAATTGCTCTCATGCAGCATAACACATGTGGCAAGATGACACAATGCACAGGAAAATGGTGCTTCTCACTTCAGTATCAGGCACTTGTTTCACATACTTGGTCCATATTTGTGCCAGGGACTGTGACACTCACCTATAGTCTGCATAATCCAAGGGCTGCTAAAAAGACCCCGGTCATTATCACAGAGGGCCGTATGTCCTGGGGGCAACAGTCAAGTCAAGATAATTAGCGTTTATGTCAAGGCAGATTGGCCAGATATTTCTGCATCTAAATGTAAGTTGAAGATCTCCTTGGGACCTAAGGCCAAGAAAATTTCTGGACAAGGTATAATTATGAGGCAGCAGCAAATGTGGTTGGACCTTGCAGGTGGAGAATGCACAGAGCAGCTATGCTCCCTTGTTAGCTTGCTCCTGGCTTACATCTCACCTGCTATGATACTCACTCCTTCTCTATTTTCAAGGGATCACAGCACCACCAACTCCTCTTAGAAGTCAAATATCACAGATTCCATCTACCCCATTTTTTGGGATTCTGAGGAAATAAAATAACCCAGAGTATGTGTGATATTTTTCAAATCAATCAGCATTTAAACCATGCACCTGAAATTTATGCAACTCTACTCTCAGCTGTCAACTCTCACTCTTTGTGTCTGGGAAGGATGTAGGAAAGAGTCCTGACTGAGCAATATCTCAGGTGAGACCAGGCCTGTAGGAGCAGAGTCCCAGAGCTATGCTGCTTGGTCCAGTACCAGGCTGGGTGATCTTGGCATTCTCAGGCGTCTGTCTGTCCCTCTCTGTGCCACTAGAACCCATAAGCCAACTGCTTCCAGGATGATACAGCTGTCTAGGGTGGCTAGGATTCCTGTTGAACCCAAACATGAACTGCACCACCTAGTGGGCTTCTTGGGTGGTGCAAGCTGTCAGGCTTCACCAGACTCCCTTGTCATGAAAGGAGCTGGATCTCTCAGAGGTCAGATGGGCCATGCCCTCAACAGAACCCAGTTCCATGTCTAGTGGGTGAAGATATTGGATTCGAATTTTTTGAAAAAAAAAAAAAAAAAACAGGATCCTGAGTCTGACAAACGTGGTCTTCTCTTACATCACCAAAGCCGAGCTGGCACTTGCCTTGAATTTTTTCAGAAAGGGTCAGAACCAGATTCGTCTATGGTTGCCATGGGGACCTTGACATCATTGTGCCATCAATCAGCTTTTCTGTTTCTTCAGGAGGTGTCTGCAGAGTGGACATGATGTACAAGCATAATGAGCATATTGGGACCCATGATTCCCAAGACTGAAAACCCAGTCCTGTGGCAAAAAACTAAGTGCACTCACATAACAGAGTCTGAAATCTTGACAATATTCAATCCCAGTTGTTGGATGCCAACTTCTTCCACATGGAATGACTCAGTTGTCTCATGATTTGCTGTCATATCACAAGAGTTTGTTAACAAAGTTAGATATTTATCTGAGAAGGAGCAGAACCAGTTTAGTAGGAATTTGGATGTAAGTGAATATTTGGAAGTTCCACTGAGGTGACCTTCTGGAAGCTCAAGTCAGTCTAATGAATTCTGAGAGGAGTTGCAATAAACAGGACCTCAGGAAGGTTCAAAGTTGGGTAAAGCTTTTTTAAAAAAATCTGCTGGCACAAGCATTGCCTATATTCTCATATTCCCTGATCCATCACCATTTCACTTTTTATATTTGTATTTATAGACAGGGTCTGGTTATCTTGCATATGCCCTCCCAAATTTAAGGAGGCTGACTTCCTACTGGAAAACCCCCTGCTTCAGCATCCCCCAACTCAGTTGACAGACAAGATCCAACAGCACCTACTCTGGGCCCTTCATTTTGGCCAGATATCTGTTGGTTTGTATTTTTGAAATGGGAAGATCAAGAGAGGGCAAAACGTGTCAAAAATGAAGTGCCAGTGTTCAGTTTTGAATTATACCTTAGACTTTTTGTATAATAATGACCTGAGCACAGATTGTGTCCCTGAGGTCCCTGCTTATCCTCCTGCCTGAGGCCACCACAAATCACTGAGAAAATTATCTGGTTAGAGTTCTCCCCAAATTTTTTCTTGCTTACAAAGACTGGCATAAACTTTACTCTCATGACACCTCCCATGACTATGTGTCTTGATATTCAACTAAAGTTTATAACAGTATTGTTTTCAACATAAAATTTAAAATTCATTAGAAAGTGTTTGGTTTTGCCTTTTGATGATTTTTCTGCAAAGCTCAAAACAGGGGAAGACTGGAAGAGTCAGCTGATATCTGACCCTCTAAAGAGAATGCAAAACCACCATTTTTTCAACATTTTCTCCTCTGTTGCATCAAGTCAATAGAACACAGTTGCAAAAGTAGCAGTTTTAAGAGGAAGAACATTCCAGTTGGAGCTCACAGAGGAAAGCTGGGTGAGAGTTTTAGCAGTGTTTCTACAGTGACCTTATCTTTATATGACTAGGCATCCCTGGAGATGGGACAACCCTCAGAAGCTGACATGTAATTGAATTCTCATGAAAATGCTGCTGTGGGATGTTAATCAGTCAACTCTTGGAGAAAAAAGCATGCTCAGAAGAAGTTAAGAGCTGGAAATAAAAAGTAGCACCTGCATTATTCTTAAGGAAGAGGGAGCATTTTGGGGAACAATCCCAGACTCTGTGCAAATGAAGGGAATGGTACACCTAGGAGGGATGAAAGTCAAATACAAGAACAGCTGGAAAAATTAAAGATGATGAGAAAAGAAAGCTCTGCATTTTTCTATTCTGTTTGGCATTGCATTGGGACGGTTGTACTTTGCAGAAAAAAATTGAGTGAATCTGTGCTATATAAATATGGTCTTTTCTGAGGCACAGTGGGTATTTTAACCAGGATTTCCTGTTTTATTGTAGTTCCAGTGAGCTGTAATGAAGCATTTTTATAAACATTTGCTGATTTCTTTTTAGTGCACATTTTAAATGTTAGTTCTAATTAGTTTTACATAGTATTTGAATGTTTTTGATGGATATTCTTAAGTCGTGTGTAGAATTGGGTGTAGGAGGTGTTGTTCTCATTTTTTCTATATTTCTGTGTAATATTTTGATTGGGATTTCAAAGGTAAAGCATCAGATGTGAACAACTATTTGAAAAAGTTTACATTTAAAAACAAAATCAGAGATATTAGGCATGTGGTATCTTTGTGGTGCATATGAGCATTCAAAATGTAAAAGTATTCTGCAATTTGTAAATGCTCTAGGATCTGTTTTTGGTTGACAATAACTCTCATAAGATCTGTAGCTTTTCTTTGAAATTTTCTGATTTTTAAATTCAGATTTCAGCCATATCAGTTCTTCAATTTTGCAGTTTAGGAGAGATTTATTTCGTTTCTCTCTCTGACAATGATGAGCACCATTTATTTTGAGACCATCATTCAGTATTGGATTTGCAATTTTGTACCTGGGTAAATTCAGATGCTTGGCTGCTGGTGATGGGGGTGGAAGAAAAATCTTTCTTCATAAGTCATATGTCAGAAAAGCAAAATCAGCATATGCTTAATCTGCTGTGCTTTGCAAGGAACAGAAGAAAGCCATAAATTTACAAAGACATTCATGGCCTTTGCAAATTGAGTTATTGTCAGTGATTATCTTGCTTAGAGAATTATCTTTCAATTCCATCTTGCTGTTTTGGTATAATATTTTGAAACTGATGGACCTACTGTTAATTTTTAAATCATTAGCAAAGGACAATTTTTTTTGTGTGTCAGATCACTGAATTTAGCTTTCCATTTCCAACTCCATTATGGAGTTTGTGCCCCACATGAAAGTCTTTAGCTCTTCCTTCTTTCAATATTTTACTTTCAGTATACATACAATTGATCTTTTGCAGCATGAAGCATATATCAAGGTAAGATGATGCAGTGGAAAACTGTTCTCTCCTCATCACATTCAGGTACCTAGTGTCCAAATGGTGATCTTCACATGGAGACTGGGCCCCTGAGTCATTCCATGTGCCAGGAAGGCACAGCCTTTGCACAGCTCCAGGACAGGACTTGAGATCAGCAGCCCCAGGCACTTTCTCTTTTCCTCTGCTCCTGGCAATTCCTCCCACCCCACTGCTAAGCATAGGCCCAGAGGCCTCTGGACCCTAGCAATGCCAGTGGAGACTCAGCACACCTAGGTCTCCCTTGGGGAATTATGGCAGTGGGACTGTCCACATTGATGGATATGTGCCCTTTTCCTGGAGATGAAGCATGAGGTATGAGAAGCAGCCCAGATATCACAGGCTGAATACCTGAATCTCCCACAGCACTCCCATAGCACAGGTCCTGCTAGGTTGGCAGAGCTTTCAGGCCCCACCCAGGCTCTTTGCCCACCCTCCACAGCCTAACCTCACCTTCTGGAGGAGAACAGCCCAGATTGTGTGCCACCCAGAGTTCTAAACAGTCACCTGCTCTCATGTACTTGAAGTCTGTGCTGTCTCACCTGGGAACTAGCAGTGACATAGCATCTAGGAGGTCAGAAAGTCTGGAGAAACAGGCATTCTCCAGAAAGCTTGGCTGGCTCAAGCCCAGGACATGGGTGATAAATCCAGATGCAGAGAGCTGCCCATGGAATCTCCCCCTCTCCTCTCTCCCCTGCCCCAGCTCCTCCCTCTTCAACACCTCTCCCACCCTCTCTTTCCAGTTTTGCTGAAAGATGGTCCCTACCTCCCCATAAGGCCATGCCCTCCCTCTCCCCTACCTGAACTTTTCATCAGGCTCTTGCCCTCCAGGTCCTCTGAATCTGTCCTGGGATCTTCCCATCCTGCATGCCGCCCCACCAAATCTACCAAATGGTGGTGACTTTCTCCTGTTTCAATCCTGCCTCTCCCCAAATCTCCTCACTTACCCATGAACCTGTCTGGCCTCAGCAGCAGCCCTCTGATGCCCCAGCCATTTGTAGGCTGGTCATAAACCCACCTGGCCTCCCTCCTGTCCAGCACTCTAACACACTTTGCTGGCCAAAGTTCCAGCCGTTGTTTGCTGTCTGTTCAGCCTCCGCCCTCCTGGCTCCACTGCAGAGCAGCTCTTACCACATCACTGCCTGCTCTGCTACTGAGACTCCTCCAAAGGTGCTCTTGCCTCCCACCAGAATGAGCTCCAACTCCAGGGTCTCTGTCCAAGCTCCAACTCCCTCTTACCCAACCCCTCTTCCCTCACACCTGGACATTAATCTAAATGCTCTGCTACTGCTCTGGTTCCTGCTTCTCACCACTGAGAAGAAAGAGTAACAGAAACAGGAAACAATGCAAAGCCCTCTATTATTGGTACCCTGTACCTTCACCAGGATACACACGGCAATATTCTCCTGAAGTCTCCATGACACCCATGATCAGTAACCTCTTCTCAGGATCTAGCACCCTCCCACATCTTCTCCTTTCTGGAAACTTCCATGAGTAGAATCAGAAGGGGACACTGCTGTGAACTAGAATGGGCTCCATGCTGTGCATCTGCATCAAGGGCCTGTCCACTCTGTGCTGCTGAGTGACCTGCTGCTGATGACTGTGTCACAGAGGCTCCTCCTCGCTGCTGTTTATGGACATATTGGGCATGACCCACCTTCAAGGGTCTGCCAGGTCCTTTTCTGTCTCCTGGTTGTGTGGCTGGGATAGAAACTACTGGGCACAGGGAGGCTGCTTGGGAGGTCAAGAGTCAGCTTCTCTGGCTCTAACAAAATACGAGAGGTCTGCAGAGGAAAGGTTTGCTTTGGCTCTGAATTTTAAAGACCTCAGTCCAGGGCTACTTGGGACCTGGGGGAGGCAGTGCAACATGGAGGAGTAGATGGCAGGGAAAACTCCCCTGCCATCTCATGTCTGGGATGCAAGAGAGAAGCAGGATGAGCCTAGGTGCCCCACTCCTCTTCAAGGACACACCAAAGAGCCCTGAACCCCAAATGAATCCCACCTGCTATGTTGCACCTCTTTCCAGGAGCACCATAGAGACTGACCTTGAACAGATTGCCTTTGGGCACTCTGTCCTGCAGGCAGTCCTTCTGGGCTTTACTCCTTGTGCTTCATGAGACACACCGAGACTGAGACAACCTCTAGGTTTACCTGAGACCCAGTCTGACAAGGACCCTATCTGCAAGGCAGGTGCAGGACTGTCTGTCTGGTGTCCTGGCCTCAACCTGGGCAAAGCCTGAAGCCACCTCTTCAAAGGGGAGTGGATCAAAGGGGCAGGACAGAGACCTCTGAGGTGTGTCCAGGCCTCTGACTACCCTGATGTTTTTGCCATATCCCAGCTGCCTCTGGATAGACACCCTGCTCTCTAGGTCAGAGCCCACACTTCCACCTGGATGGGGGCTCAACCTCTCTTCTGGGCAGTGGCAGGGCCCTCTCATCAGCCATGCTAGCCTTCTTGACAAGGCCACAGGAAGACTGCAGGC